>NC_058414.1:90960276-91048686 GCF_002201575.2 Neomonachus schauinslandi
GGGGGGGGGGGGGAGAGGTCACATTAATTTAGATGTGGAAGTCAGGTTTCCAGGCAAAACAGACAGAAATGAGACAGTTCCCAAAAATCATCTTCAAGGAACACGTTGCTAGCACATGGTCCCCTCTTGAAGACAATATCATGTGGCTTCTCTGGCTCAGCAGGCTGCATTCCAAGGAATGTCAGGAAGCTAAGGGCCAGACTGGAGGATGGTCCCACAGTTGCCAGGGCCCTGGATTGGTAGTCTGGGTCTGGCATAGATTGTATCAGAAGATCTGGGGTTCAGGCCTGGCTCCCAGTTAACAGGGACTGCAGAATCCCTAGGAACCCAGGGTGGTCCTATTGTCACCCCCACAGAACCCCAGAGCTCTGGGAGAAGCCTATACTTACAACACAAAAGCAACGATCACCCCTGAGCTTTGAATCTGTCCATCAAAAGCAAGGGAGACACAGAACGAGGTTGCAGGAGGCTAATGAAAGTCCTTAACCTGTTAGCACCCCTTCTCTCGGTGCCCCTGAGTCCTACATTAATCATGCAGACCACTGAAATGTTGCATCTAAATGTTTAGGATGAGACGACCAAGGGAAGAGAAAAAAAAAAAAAAAACTTGGCAAAATTATACTAACATATTCAACAGTCTTTAATGTGATTTGATTTATTCTTAGCCTGCAAGATGATTAAGCAAATAACATCTCTCGACATAATTCATTTTCTTTTGTAGAGATCATGGTGTAACATCCATTAAATTGTTAAAACTAGGCCAGAACCCCTTGGGGTAGAAATTGTGACAGCGTTTCAAATGTTGGTATGATCACACATTTCTTCCCTCTTCGCAGGAAATCAAGATTTGGAGTTCAAAGCTCAAAGGCAGGCTGATAATTTGAGGCTTCCATACCCTAGTGTGATTGTGCTGAGATCTAAAGGCAGCTGCATAAAACCTGATTCTGAACTTCCACGGAGCTAGGGCCCTTCTCCTAGGATCAGAGGGTGAGGGGGAACTTCCAGGTGGTGTGTTAACACGAAGCCCTCGGCCTGCTTCCCTTTGATAGGAGGAATGGAAAGACAGTGGGGATGGGGAGCTGGGCAGGGAGGAGGCAGTGCCGAGTCCATGGAAACATGCTAACGAGGGTGACAGCAGAGCCGGCCAGAGGGAAAGCAAGCAAAGAATAAAGGACGTGATGAAAGTCACCGCAGACACAGCAAGGAAGGCAAAGTCAGTACAGGCTGAGTGTGTATTATGTGTCGTGCACTTTTCAGACATTACTTCTGGTATCATCTCCAGAGGGCCCAGAATGATCACCCCAGAATATACCCACTCGAGCTAGGCAAGACCTAATCAAGTCTCGGGGGTGGGACCACCAAAGCATATGGCCGCCTCTGGTGGTCCACTGGAGTGGATCGAGAGCCCGGTGGTTCGTGGACTTTGGCAAGCTGTTGCCAGTCTCCTGGGCTGCACACCCAGGGAATACTCACCATCACCTCTTCTGACACTGGAAACTGACAAAACTGAGAAGGGAAGCATGCTCTGTGATAGGGAACAATACAGAAAGCCCGATAAGAACCTTCCTCTGTGACGGAGGTTCTTGGAAGGGATCTTTGCCTTGGGGCTCGGCACATCTCCGTTTTCAGAGGGCGTGGTGTGGTCCTTCACCGGTCCCGGTCCTGGCAGTGGTGCTGGCTCATGAATAATCAAGATGTCGTCTTTATTGTGCTGACCCAGATGCTGCTTAGCAAAATCAAAGCCCTTCACACTAGGGATCTGCAACTAAAACACACACACACACACAAGCGAAGACAGTCAATCTGAAATCTGAGGATGGTAAATCCCTTTTTACCAGCTGGCAAGATTGCTGAGTGCTGACTTCTGACCAGAGATCATGCCTGCCATCCCATCATTCTAATTCAACAAGCATCTCTAAAACGTCGGCTGTGTGCACAGTGCCATTCACACCTAGAGTCTGCAGAAAAGACAGATACTTGTGAAAGATTAAAGAAGAGTACAGGATCAAACACCTAGACCGTAGTACAAAAGACATCACAAGATGATACCTGCCTGACCCACCATCACAGTTGCATGATCACGCGGTTCCAGAGAGAGTGGCACGAGCGAGATATTCTTTATAGAGAAATGAAGACTTGAGCCAGGATTCACAGGACAGGCAGACCTTGGAAATGAAAAGGGGCAGCTACACAGAGGATGTTCTAGATCAAGTCAGGCACCAGAGAACACTTGAGGGCTGGGAAGAGATCCCATCAGCTGACCTAGAAGGGTCAGAATGTGGGGAGGGAGAGAAGGCTGGCCAACACCAAATGCCAGTTTCTAGAGCAGAAAACCACTAAATATTTCTGAAGAGGAAGATTTCTAAAATCCAAGCAGACAGGACACACAGGGCTGTTGGAGGGCCAACAATACCTATGCAAAAAATGACAAAAGCCTGAGCCCTAAACCCTAGCAATGGAAATGGGAAGGAATGAATCGTTCTAGAGACTGGGCTGAAGGATCTGGAAGCCAAAAATAGACACAAGAGGCAAAGGAGGGAAAGGGAAAGCAGCCAGTGATGACTTGAATGACTTATAGGCAGGCATCCTGAACGGGGGAAGGGACATTCATCATGAAAGAATGGTAACCTGAGGAGATAAAAAGATAGGTTTCACTTTAGACATGCTTAGTTTGAGATGGCAGAAAAGCTCCAAAGGAGAGTAGCCCCGTGTAGCTGGACACGGAGGACAATAGCTTGGGGGAAATTTCAGGCTGGAGACAGGACTTTGAGAGAATCTATACAGAAGATGACAGGTAGGGGACCTGAGATTTTTTTTCTCAGATTTTTCAAGATGAAAACAGAGTCTGTGGATAAAATGTTGGGGAACATCTAATAGTTTGGGGCTCAAAGGAGGAAAAGGAGGCAAGCAAAAAATAGACGACTTCAAAAAAAAGAATTTGTAAAGTTCAGTGTAATAGAAGGCAAGGGGATACAGAATTTCTAGAAAGGAGTGGCCAACAGAAGTACTGGGGGCACAAGGAGGAAGGAGAAAGGGGTCTTCAAAAAAGCCCACCTCTCACACTGGGGGACGCAGAAGTCCTACCTGAGATACACAGTAGCAACACCAAACCCACAGCCCAGACCCCTGTCACCACAGAGTCCAGACCTCAGCTTCTAGCTTCCGGTGCTAACACAGGAAATGTGCTCAAGGTACAGAGAACTGTGGGCAATCAAGGTGAGGCACCATTTGTGGGGACCCTAAAAGTGTAGGGGGGTAATCATGCATCATTAATTTGAGTTTGCAGAGTATAGGAAACTAAACTACATTTCAATAATTGTCCCAAGGGCCTCCTTGGCAGAAGGCCACATGCACAACCAAAGCCCTTATCCGGGCTGTATTCTACCCCTAGAGAGAGTCCATCCGTCAAAGACAAAGGCCAAACCAACCTAAGGAGTTATTTTAGACAATGTGTTATGTAGAAGCAAAAGGTTTTGCCATATCTGTGTTAATTTTATGCCAAATGAGTGACAACACCAATGGTTTCCATTTGTAATCTCAGAGGTCTTTTTAGCACTGCAAGTCTACAATCAGTGAAGACAAGGGAAGGAGTCTGCAATAATGACTTCTGCCAGCAGAGGGGGACAAAACTTACTATAAATGTAGTTTACAAAGATGTTGCTTGGAAACAAAAGGTAAAGACCTGGTGGGCTGTATTTTCTAAATTAATGATGTCATGTGACAAGAGCAGGCTACTCCACACAGTCCTTGGCTCAGGAACAATCTTTCGTGAATATGAACCCAAACCTGCCCCTCTCTGGTTCCCCTGCCCCTCCAACCACTCAGGATACGTTTATCTCCTCATCTATAAGACTGTGATCTTCAGCGGGGCTCCCTGAATCCCTGGGGGTGTACGTTTTCCTAGGGGCATGCAGCCATTTTAAGACTGTCAAAGTTCAGATGGATAAGCTCTGTGTATGCTCTTCACTACCAGTGATTTTCCTGAGAGTGTGCCTGTAGTCTAGCCATCGGGCTGGTTCCCTTTTCCCGCCTCCTGTTATAAGGGTCCTTCTGCTTTACAGAAGAGAGGCGCCCCTCTCACCCACACGGGAGCCTTTACCCAGCCACACCTCATGGTAGCTCCATAAACAAGCTACCTCTAAATCAAAGGATGACAGAGATAATCAATAGTCACTGAGTCAACACCATCAACACCATTTAATAAATCTTGGTAAAACCTTTTTTAGTGTATTTCCCAGCAAGAAACTAAATGCCTCCAACGACCAAGAGACAATCACTTTTGCAAAGCAGACGATCTGCTTTACCAAAATTGAAGGAGGAGCCACAGATTGTCTCCTCCAAGCAGAGGTCTCCAAGTGAATAAGGGAAAAATACAAACAGCTCTACCTCTGTGGTGCATTCAGTGTACCCCAAGTCTAGGAGTTAACACTACTGGTCTACCCTGACAGACTCTCGGGTTCGTGCAAGAAACAAGCATATGTATACATCAAAAATGCTTCATTATTATTGCTGTTGGATGATGAAATATCAAGCAGTTAATATAAATGCCTAAGCATTCTCAGCCATCAGATAAAAGCTATGAAGTTAGATACGAAATTTTATAATTCAGCAACAGGGTGTGACACATGGTAGACCGTCTGTAAATATTTGATGACTAAATCAATTTTAAAAAGTCAATTGAAGGGCGCCTGGGTGGCTCAGTTGGTTGAGCGACTGCCTTCGGCTCAGGTCATGATCCTGGAGTCCCGGGATCAAGTCCCACATCAGGCTCCCTGCTCAGCAGGGAATCTGCTTCTCCCTCTGACCCTCCCCCCCTCATGTGCTCTCTCTCTCTCTCTCTCATTCTCTCTCTCAAATAAATAAATAAAATCTTTAAAAAAAAAAAAAAAGTCAGTTGAAGCTCCAAACTTGCTGGATCTTGTGGGGAGCCATGAAAAAGGGTATATGTCATCATAAAATATAGGTCCATAAAAGCCCTATGGGCTTACTGTTGATTCCTACTAACATTTTCAAATATCTCCATTAGATCCTTGCACTTCTTACGGGCAGGGTGAGTCACCACCTTCTACAACAATAGAAATTTGGCAATTACTCTATGCTT
Organism: Neomonachus schauinslandi; assembly: GCF_002201575.2. Lineage (NCBI taxonomy): Eukaryota > Metazoa > Chordata > Mammalia > Carnivora > Phocidae > Neomonachus > Neomonachus schauinslandi. The sequence goes on from NC_058414.1 coordinate 90,965,378, forward strand.
CTGCACAAAACAAAAGCTATCTTAGAACACACACAGAAGGAAGAAATTAGAGGAAACCTTGCCCACTTATGCATAGAATTAGCTTTTGTTTCATCCCTACTTTCCAGAATGTTTTTTTCTAGTTTTTCCATTTCTTTAAAAAAAAAAAAAAAAATCTAGAGTTAAGTCTGGCTGTATTGTGTCTCCAGCTTCCACATGCAGAATAAGCTTCAATCAGTATTTTATAGAAGAAGAGCCACAATTAATTAGTGCCTTCAATATTTCCATTAGGACCCTTTATTTCTGAGGAGAGACAGTTCTTTTGTTCCTTCTCTCTTTAATATGTCACCGAGGGGACAGGCCCCATTGTCCGTGCCCCACTGGAATAACATCGCCGACAAGTCAGAGCGGGTGGGTAAAGCTGGTCAGCCAAAGAACAGGAAAGGTGCCTGATGAATTTTAAAACATGTGAGCCGTAAATATAATACAACCCCAGGCAGAACAAGATGGAATGAATCTCTAGCACTCCAGTTAGCCTGAACCCCTGGGAAGGAGCAGTTAAGATAACAATAGAAATCAAAGAGCAAACCCCAAAGGTGCCTGGGTCAAAATCTGCCATCTCGAAGACAGCAGCATTGTCTACCCATTTCTTATTTGGTGGATGAGATCTATGAAAAGTCTCCGTAGTCGCCGTGCTGTTTCCATTCAGAAGGTGAAGACAAGGCAAAGTTACCGCCTGTGTCTGCTGCAGCCCTGGGGACCCCGGTCACCCTGCGGTCTTGGAGGTAGAAGAGCAGAACTCCAAGACTCTCCCGCCCCTGGGGGCCACAGCAAATCGCAGCCAAGTGAGCACAGGTGAACTGAACTCTCCACATATTAGGTGCCCCGGGGTCCCTGCAGAGACTCGAAGAGCAACCACAGGGGACAAGATGGATTTGGCTGAGATGGGACAAGCACCCATGGAGCCCCTCTCTTCGATCAGCTGTCCACACAGCCTCCCAAAGTGGTCATTCCAGAGATAAATATGTTCAAGCTGCTGTCCCTGCTGAAAATGCTTCCATGGCGCCCACCACCTACGGCCCACTGCCGACCCCTGATAGGTCCCACAACTCCTCCCAGCCTGGCTCTTGCCTCCTGTCACCTCACGGTTTTTGCTGTGCCCTTCCAGACAACTTTTGCTCCATCATCCCTGACATACAGGCCATTGCCTCCACCTGGGCCCACTTCACCTGGCTTCACCTCCTCCACCTCTGAGCTCCGGCCCCAGCATCACCTCTTTTTTTTTTTTAAGATTTTTTTTTATTTATTTATTTATTTATTTATTTGACAGTGAGAGAGAGAGAGAGAGAACACGCACAAGCAGGGGGAAGCAGCAGCAGAGGGAGAGGGAGAAGCAGGCTCTCCGCAGAGCAGGGAGCCCGATGCGGGGCTCGATCCCAGGACCCCGGGATCATGACCTGAGCTGAAAGCAGACGCCCAACGACTGAGCCACCCAGGCGCCCCCCCAGCATCGCCCCACTCACCACCCAATGGGGTGGCTGCCCCTTCTCCCTGCTTCCAAGACAGCCTAGACAGACTTACGCTACTGTGTGTCAGTGTCCGGGTCCCTCGTCCTTCTCCCTTACCGAAGCCCTCGAAACAGGGACTGCATGTTATCTGGGCTTACAACCCGGCCTGGGCCTGCTTAGGCTCAGAGCAAATGCTCGGTGTTTGGTGAATGGATATGCAGTGACTAAGGCATCTCCATGTGGCTGCCCGCAGTGCCCACCAGTCAGGAACCACGGTCCCACGCCAACCAACCACAGAGAGTGGACTGTCCCCATCAGAAGGAACAAGTTTTCACGGGACCAGCAGCATCTAGCCAATGCCATTCATCTCTTTACATAGAACCTCAACAGGGTGAGGTGGGTCCAAGCTGCAGTTTTTCTGATACCAGTAAACAGTGATGACTTTAAAGAGACTACAGATAAAGCGAAGATACGGGTTAGATTTGTTTTTTAATGACTGGAAATAAAAAAGGGCCCTCTCTCAAAATGTGACAGAATGGCCTCTCCCTCTTATCGTATGTCAAAACTAATCCACTCCCAGACAATCTGGAGGTTTCCTGCTCGTTACAAGGGGTAGGGGGTGTGGGTTTTTTTGGTGGGCACATGTATTGTTTCCAGATGTTTGTAGCTCCGGGATTACGGAGCTCAAGGATCTGGGAGAGTAGCAGCAAGGCAGCATCAGGGGGCAGGGTGAGCAGAACAGAAAGAGAGACAACAGAGAGTCGCACAAGAAGGAAAAAGAACTTTCGCAGTCCCAGGGAAACTAGCATCTTTCCAAATTGTCCCAAGGGATGGGCTAGATAGAGGCCCTTCACCACTGCCAGATAAATCTTAGAAGAAACACTTGTGAAGTAGAGATATTTGTTTCTAAACTAAACAGAGATCATCCTTTTCCTATTATAAACGCATGACAAGATCTATACGGTAGGTTCCTGTGCCGGCAAACCAAAGACCACCCTTCTGAAATGTCACGGAGATCAGGCCCCCCTACCCGGGTCAGAAGACGCTGACTCCCTCAGGGACTCCTCCACACAGAAGACCTTCCAACAAACATGTTGTAAAGACATATGCACAAATCCTCCACCACATGCAAAGCAAGAGCAACCCTAAGGGCTGGAAGTTCTATTTGAAACTCTGTCCATCTGATTTACAGCAACATCTGGGGCACGAAGATATTTCAGAAGTAAAAGTGGGAGAAGGAGAAAACCTGGGGAGTATCCTGTTTTGAACTCAAGGGATGCTGTCCTCTGACAGGTGAATGAAGTAACAGATGACGGATGGGCTTCCACAGGGAGTGTTTATGTTAGGGAACCTGGAACATGAAAGGCCTGAATACATAACCATCTACACTGGGTAAATCTCTCTGCAACAATACTCTTTCACCAGAACAAAAACATTTCCAAACTTATTGTTGACCTTATTACAATGAAATTCACACTATGAATGATTTAGTACCTCCAGCACTTTTTCCAGGGTTTTCCATGGCATTATCTAGTCTAACAACAAAACCATCTCAGCACACTCTGTAAAGAATAAATGAAGATAGGTAATAAATATAATGTTAATGTCTAAAATGCTTCCAATACCCTTGATAACCATCAGCTTGCAATTTAGTCATGATTTTGCATTTTTAGTTAATTCATAAGAAAAAGAATACTCTTCATTTACTTTTACAAAAGTACAATAAGTGAAGAATACCTACTTTTTCATTCAGCAGGTGTAGGTTTGTAATGGGCAGAAATTTTTAAACCCAGACAGAATAAATTTAAAAGGTTAACAGGCAGCCCTTTACTTCTTGTTCTTCTGCCTCTTCCTTGCTTTCTCTTATCAAAGTTCTAGAGTCAAGTGAGTCCTCTAAATGTGTGAGACCCACAGAGGGTGCACATTCACACACAGTCGACAGATTACCACTTTCCATCCCCTTGGTAACGGCTCATTGCCTGGGGTGCTAGATGTGTGCAGCTACTGTGTTCTTCTTCGGTGCTTGGCATGTTTCTGCTCACACCAGATCAACCAAAACTCGATACTTACCAAGAGTCAATGTCTCTGCTCTGAAACTGGTATGTGACAATTAAGTATTGCAGAAATCATTGAAACATAAAAGTGAGAATTGCTATTACTATAAAAACTAAATGGGGGGGTGCCTGGGTGGCTCAGCTGGTTAAGCGTCTGCCTTCAGCTCAGGTCATGATCCCAGGGTCCTGGGATCGAGTCCCGCATCGGGCTCCCTGCTCTGCGTGGAGCCTGCTTCTCCCTCTCCCACTCCCCCTGCTTGTGTTCCCTCTCTTGCGGTCTCTCTCTCTCTCTCAAATAAATGAAATCTTTAAAAACTAAATGGGATGCTTTGGTACAACATGAAAAAGATGTTTAAAAACACACTGCTGTGAAGTTAGGTGTAGGTGAATTAGCTCTGAAAGATTACAGAGTTGGGGAGGGTATCAAAAAAAAAAATTTAAAAAAACCCTAGAGCACTTTACACTCAGGTTGCTTGCTCTTCTCTAAAGAAACCCAAACTGGAAACTGCAGCTGATGCATTATAGGTGGTGTTTCTTTTTTAATTTTTTTAATTTTAATTTTTATTTTTGAGAGGGAGAGAGAGAATCACAAGCAGGCTCCATAGAGAGCCCGATGTGGGACGCAGTCTCACGGCCCTGAGATCATGACCTGAGCCTAAATCAAGTCGGACGCTTAACTGACTTAAACTAAAACCCAGGTGCCCCTAGGTGTATTGTTTCTTACAAGAAAAACCAAACAGAATCCTCTTGGTAAACCAACAGTCCAAAAAATAAAATATAAAAGAAAAAAGACTCAGGGTACATCAAAAGATTGGCGAATACAGACCCACTCATATCTTTAAATTAAAATGTTTAAGGCATATAAGTATCATTTTTTTAATGATTAAATGGTCTTGATCAAGGTGGACAGTGGGTTTCCCATATGGTGGATGGAAACTAAAGGAGCCGTCCAGTGGAACTGTGTATGAAAGAAATAGACACACAGATCTGAGAAAACCTCCCTTGGCTCCCGTTCTTTGAAAATATCCAGGGTTAAAATAGATCAGAATTCATACAAAAATGGATGTGATCTTTGAACTAATCATTTCATAAATAAAATCACAGTAGAACTCAGCGCTCATAACACTGCTAAGCCTTGATACAGCTTCATCTTCTTGGCGTATAATTAACACTACAGAAGAATCATGGTTCCAGTAGCAAACATGAGGCAAAGAGATACCACCATTAAAGCCAAAAAAATGTCCCTATCAGCTTTCTGTCCCAGCTTTCAGTATCAAGAGCCTGAACTCAGCCTACCCCAGCCCATATGACTGCCCGTGTGAAGGCTGGGGGGTCACACCCTCACCTTCTGACGCTGCTGGATGTTGGCCACCGTGTCGGGTTGGAAGTCCAACTTGTCCGTGCGGCAGAGTTTCCAGTAGAGGATGATGACAATCACCATCACCACCAGCACTGGAATGACCACACCGACAATGACCCAGAGGTTGCTACTCTGGGACTCAGGGGATGGCCTCTTCACTCTGTCCAAGGCTGCAGACAAAGAAGACAGGTCGTTCACTAATTCCTCTGCACTCACTTACTTGACAGCCCTTCTGTGCAGGGAACATGGCTTCTTCGATGAGAAACCTGGAAAGTCCTTGTCATTTCAGGTCAAGTCAAGCGGTTAGACTCTGTGATCTCCTGATGGCCAGAAACGTGATGCAGTGAACAAGCATAACATAGAATACAACATCCTCAATGCCCGAGGGACCATGGTGACATATTGACATGTCTAAAGGGAACATGGCTCATCCAATGGCAGAGCTATGTTAATTCCAGGTCTCCTGACTTCCCATGTATTCTACTAGCTCCACCCTAATCTCACTGCAGAAACGCTTCCATACTAAAAATCAGAAATCCCAATAAATAGTCTACAAACACTGTCTTAATTTCTTCACCTGTGTCTCTCTCTAAACTCCTGAAACAAGATTTAAGGCACCAGATGTCAATTTTAAAATTACATGACACCCAACTTAACTTACTCGGAATCTGCCATTCCCCACTCTCCTGACCACCCAGACCACTGCTGCAGCCTCCCATCTTCCGTGACCTGGGATGAATATACTTCAAGCACTCTGCCTTCCTTTCCTTCACCAGCTCCTTTCCCTAACCTTGCCTCCTGGTCCTGGGCCCTCATCCTCTTCATTCTGTACTCATCCTCTCAAGGGACTCAGCTCCTCTTAAAGCTCAGGTTCCAATTACCAAATGCCCCAGACCAAAATGTCCCCCTCCCCTCTGCCCAACCTTCTCATCTGTTACCATCACTTCATAAAAACTGCTAAGAAGGTGAGTTTCCTCCTTGTCTAAGTTCTTTTGCTCTGGGTGCCTTTGCCTAGCAAACGGTACCTTACTATTTTTTTTTTTAAGATTTTATTTAATATTTGAGAGAGACAGTGAGAGAGGGAACACAAGCATGGGGAGCGGGAGAGGGAGAAGCAGGCTTCCCGCTGAGCAGGGAGCCTGATGCAGGGCTCGATCCCAGGACCCTGGGATCATGACCTGAGCCGAAGGCAGACGCTCAACGACTGAGCCACCCAGGCGCCCCGGTACCTTACTATCTTAAAAAGCATTTTGTTACATAAATATGTCATCTTGATATACTGTACTACTTTACTCATTAATATGGTCATGACTCTAAGCCTTGTCTTTTCAAATACAGTTCAGTCTCCACGGGCAGAGGCTAATAAGTTTTATGCTCTTTTCATATTCCATAATGGTTAGCACATGCTATGGGATCAAAATATTCCTGCTCAAAGATGTAACAACAAAAAAGATTCTTGGGGGCGCCTGGGTGGCTCAGTTGGTTGGGCGACTGCCTTCGGCTCAGGTCATGATCCTGGAGTCCCGGGATCGAGTCCCGCATCGGGCTCCCGGCTCGGCGGGGAGCCTGCTTCTCCCTCTGACCCTCCCCCCTCTCATGTGCTCTCTGTCTCTCTCATTCTCTCTGTCTCAAATAAATAAATAAAAATCTTTAAAAAAAAAAAAAAAAAAAAAGATTCTTGGTGCTAGTTTAAGTGTGGGTTCAGGCCTCTGAGAGTGACAAGGGAGGGGAGCAAGCACTCTAAAGCATGAGCATTATGAAGGAAGCACAAATTACAGAGCAGAGACTATGTAGGAAATGGAAAAAGGGACAAAGTATTAATCTCTAAATTTGGCCTGAATAGAGTCTATATACGTAGCTCATTTTGCATAACAACTGACAATACAGGAGTGACAGAATCAAACCGAGGAGCTGGGACAACTGGATGCTCTTCTTAGTTCTAATCTAGAACACCCTGGGAGAGGCACAGATGCATCAAACGAGGCCTGGCTGCCAGGGTCTACAGCTGCCTGGGGGCTGAGCCTGATGTTGGCTGAGGCTTCCAATCCCACGATCCTTATCCCGTGGTCTTTAGCGGGAAGCTGAGGAAACAGGTGCAAAGAACAGAGGAAGGAGCTTGAAAGGCGCCCATACTCCATAGCAACTAATCTTCTTTCAAAGGTGAAGTGCTTAGCTGGAGTGGGGCACCTCTCCTACAATCAGAAATGCCCTCGATGAATATATATAAGTGCTTTGTTATTTTTTTTCCTCACTGCCCTGAAACAGAACATACTAATATGCAATCATATCTCAAATACACAAACCACCAACTGATTATTTGCTTAAACTCTCCCCATCATCATCTGTGAATTAGACAGTGTGCCCATGAGCCCTGGTCCTGCTTAGTTTCCAGGGACAAGTACAGATGTCACAAAGAATCTTCTGTTACCGAGGATAACCGTGAAGCTGTCATTCTGTAAAGGTGCCTTTGCAGGCTATGTGTTCTCTATAAAGAACTTTTCAATAGTCCCCGATGCCCCATTCCTTCCAAACACTTACTTATCCATTTACTGGTGGGAGCAAATATCACCAAGCTCCTACAAGGATTGCTCTCTGGCTCATAAGCAAAAGCATCCACATTAAAATAGCAGTCTGATTCATAAAGGAACATTTAGAGGAAAACACTCTTCTGTTCCTCTCCTTTTTCTTAATTTTAAATACCCAAAATCTGGGAGTTGAAAAATCAGGCACTGGGAGCAACCGCTGCCGAGGGCAGGAGCCAAGTATCTTCCAACAATAATACAGAAATATCAAAATACCTCTTTCTAAATTGTGAAGCACTGCAAGGATGGGGAGGGAGAGAAACAGCACTGAAAAGGGTAAGGATCAAGGACTTCTTTGTGTTAAAAAACTCAGCAGGAAGCCAATAAATGCAGAGGGCACCTCCCAGCTTCCTGTGTGACTAACTGTCCCTACCAACGTTCAAAATATGACAGACAAGGTTTTGGAATAAATACCGAGAAAACAAGTTATTTTTACCTAAGACAAAATTTTTAAAATGAGAAATAGTACAGGAGTAGGGGAAAAAATATTACAGTTAACTTAAGCTACTACGACCCTTAACACTGGGGATACAAAATGCTGGGTAGGAAAACAGTAGTGCGGACTACAACTACAAGCAGCTGAAATAAAGGACTTGGCAAGTGAATTTTAACAACTGACATTCTGGGGTGCTTGGGTGACTGAGTTGATTAAGCGTCTGCCTTTGGCTCAGGTCATGATCTCAGGGTCCTGGGATGGAGTCCTGCGTTGGGCTTCCTGCTCTACGGGGAGCCTGCTTCTCCCTCTGCCTCTGCCCCTCCCCCTCTGCTCCTGCTCTCTCGCTCTCTCTCAAATAAACAAATGAATAAAATCTTTTAAAAAACAAACAAAAAACAACTGATGTTTTATACAAGTGCCACGTAATAAATAATAAGGATTTAAGACATAAATCTACTGTGTGCACATAGGAATGCTTTAAATTCGGATTTCATTGTCAAAAAAAGGGAAAAAAAACAAAACAAAAAACTGGCTTTTGACCCCAGCACAGCACAGACAGTACTTAGGGTCTACGCCTCACACACTTACGTTGGGCAACAGCGCCTTGAATTCGGTAACCCAAGATAATGGCTGCTCTCTGGATATCTATCTTGTTAATCAGATCCGAAGACTTGACTGCACTGAGTCTTTCTCCATCCTGATCCTCCACAAAGTAGATGAGCTGCACAGGATTGTCATCTCCCTCTAGCCTTGACACATTTACCATCTGAAAGATAACAGAAACCATTAGCATTTTTGAAGCTCCTATTTCTAAATGCCCTTGCTCAAGGCACTCTATCTTGACTATGTTATTCAGGATTCATTCCAATCCTCATAATGAGCTCCTGATACCATTCTGGATGCCAGAATCCCCACGATGCTCTCAATGGTAAGAGGGACAATGAATGTGACTCTGTACAGAATAACAAATGTGCCTCATCTTGCTCCAAGTCTTCCCTGAGACAAATGGGCAAGTAGGATACAGAGAACACACGGTTGCCAAGTCCAGGCAGTCTAGAATTGCGACCAACCAGCTCCAACACATCATGGGAGAATGCTGCTGTCCTCCCAACATGAATCATTAATGTTAGGTACATCCCTGGTCCTCAGAAACGACTGTAGGTTCTATCCAATCTCGTCTTGAATCTTATCAGCATTTCCTCTTTTTTTAGGGCACTACTGCCATCTTGGTTCAGTGGGGGCTAGCCCAAGTATTGCAGGATATTTAGCAGCATCACCATCCTCCACTCACTAGATGCCAGGACCAACAGCCATATCCTCCCTCAGCAGTTGTGACAACCAAAAATGTCACCAGGCATTGCCAAATGTACCCGGGTGGGAGAGGGAGGACACAAAATCAACCACTTGAGAATCACTGGTCTCAGGGTGATAAATCTCATAAATTCTTTAATACCCCACTGTCAACAATAGATAGATCACATAGACAGAGAATCAGTAAGGAAACAGCAGATTTGAGCAACACTATGGACTACAGGAACCTAAGAGACATTTACAGAACATTCCATCCACTATCAATAGAATACACATTCTTCTCAAGCACATGTGGAACATTTTCTAGGATACACCATATGTTGGGCCACAAAACAGTCTCAACAAATTCAAGAAGACAGACATTATATCAACTATCTCTTCTGACCACAATGGTATGAAACTACAATCAATAATAGGAGAAAAGCTGGAAATATCACAAATACATGGAAATTAAACAGCACACTCCTGCAAACACCAATAGACCAAAGAAGAAATCAAAAGGGAAATTAAAAAAATATCAAGACAAATAAAAACAGAAAATAAATGCATACATCAAGAAAAAAGAAAGATCTCGGGGTGCCTGGGTGGCTCAGTCGTTAAGCGTCTGCCTTCGGCTCAGGTCATGATCCCCGAGTCCTGGGATCGAGCCCCGCATCGGGCTCCCTGCTCAGCGGAAAGCCTGCTTCTCCCTTTCCCACTCCCCCTACTGTGTTCCCTCTCTCGCTATCTCTCTCTCTCTCTCTCTCTCTCTGTGTTAAATAAATAAATAAAATCTTTAAAAAAAAAAAAAGAAAGATCTCAAATAAAAAACTTGGGCGTCTGAGTGACTCAGTTAAGCATCCAAATCTTGATTTCGGTTCAGGTCATGATCTCAGGGTTATGGGATCAAGCCCCGCATCAGGCTCCACACTCAGTAGTGAGTCTGCTTGAGATTCTCTCTCTCCCTCTCCCTCTGCCCCTCCCTCCTCTAGTGTGCTCACGTGCTCTCTCTCTCTCTAAAATAAATAAATAAATCTTTTTAAAAAACTAACTTTACAACCCAAGGAACTAGGGAAAAAAAAGAAAAACCTAAGCCCAAAGTTAGCAGAAGGGAGAAAATAACAAAGATTAGAGCAGAAATAAATAAAATAGAGAATAGGAAAAATTAACAAAACTAAGAGTTGGTTCTTTGAAAAGATAAACAAAATTGACAAATCTTTAGCTAGACTAACAAAGAAAACAGAGGACTCAAATGAAAGTTATAAATGAAAGAGGAGACACTACAACAGATAAGAGAAATACAAAGGATCATAAAAGATTACTCTGAATAATTATACACCAACAAATTGGATAACCCAGAAGCAATGGATAAATTCCTGAAAACACACAACCTACTGAGACTGAATCATGAAGAAATAGAAAATGTGAACAAACCAATAAGAATTAAGAAGATTGAATCAGTAATCAAAAACTTCCCAACAAAAAAAGCCCAGGACCAGATGGTTTCACTCATGAGTTCTACCAAACATTCAAAGAATTAATACTAATCCTTCTCAAAAATTTCCAAAACAGTGAAGAGAAGGGAACATTCCCAAACTCATTTTATGAGACCAACATAACCATGATACCAAAGTCCACTAAGGACACTACAAAAAAAAAAAAAAAAAAAGAATACTACAGGCCAATATCTCTGATGAATTAGATGCAAATATTCCCAACAAAATACTAGCAAACCAAATGCCACAGTACATTAAAAAGATCATGGTACGTGATGTACATGTATGCAACATGGGGCTCCTGGGTGGCTCGGTCGGTTAAGCATCTGCTTTCAGCTCAGGTCATGATCCCAGGGTCCTGGGATCGAGCCCCACGTCAGCCTCCCTGCTCAGCAGTGAGTCTATTTCTCCCTCTCCCTCTGCCCCTCTGCCTGCTTGTGCTGTCTCTTTCTAGCTCGCTCTCAAACACATAAATAAAATCTTTTAAAAAAAATGTCCATACTATCCAAAGCCACCTATAGATACCATCTATAGCCCTCTGTAGCCATCAAAATTCCAATGGCATTTTAAAAATAGAAAAAACAATCCTAATATTCATATGGAACCACAAAAGACCCTGGTAACGAAGGAGCCAAGAATACTCAATGGGGAAAAGATAGTCTCTTCAATAAATGGTGTTGGGAAAACTGTATATTCACAACCAAAAGAATGAAACTGGGTCCCTACCTTATATCACTCACAAAAAATAATTCCAATGAAAGATTTAAATGTAAGACCTGAAACCATAAAACTTCTAAAAGAAAACATAAGGGAAAGGCTCCTTGACATTGGTCTTGGCAATGATTTTCTGGATATAACACTCAAAGCACAAGCAACAAAGCAAAAATAAACAAGTGGACTATATCAAACTTAAAAGCTTCTGTGCAGCAAAAGACAGACGCAACAAAATGAAAAGGCAACCTATGGAATGGGAGAAAATAGGCACAAATCATATATCTGATAAGGGGTTAATATCCAAAATATATAAGGAACTCATATAGCTCAGTAGCAAAACAAAAAACAAAAAAACAAAACCCAAACTCTGATTTAAAAATGAGCATGAGATCTGAATAGACATTCTTCCAAAAAAGATACACAAATGGCCAACAGGTATATGAAAAGGTCAACATCACTAATCATCAGAGAAACGTAAATCAAAGCCACAACGAGATATCACCTCACACCTGTTAGAATGGCCAGCATCAAAAGACAAGAGATGGGCGGGGGTAAGAAGATGGAGAAAAAGGGGACCCTTGTGCATGGTTGGTGGGAATGTAAACTGGTGCAGGCATTGTGGAAAACAGTATGGACAGTCCTCAAAAAATTCAAAATGGAACTACCATGTGATCCAGGAATCCCACTTCTGGGTATATACCCAAAGGAAATGAAATCCACTATCTTGCAAAGGTATCTGCCTACCACCACCACGCCCTCCCCCCCCCCATTCACTGCAGCACTATTTACAATAGCCAAGACATGGAAGCAACCTAAGTGTCCATCCATAGACGAATGGATAAAGAAGAAGATGTGACGTGATACAGACACACACGCGTGCATGCACACACACACACACGCATGCACACGCACGCACACACACACATTCTAAAAAAGCCAAACTCATAAAAATAGAGTAGCTGGTAGTTGCCAGGGACAGGAGGTGGGAGAAATGGGTGATGGCGGTCAAAGGGTATGAACTTCCAGCTGTAAGATGAATAAGTTCCAGGGGTCTAATGTACAGCATAGTGACCGTAGTTAACAATACCGTGTTATATACTTGAGAGGTGCTGGGTGTAGATCTTAAAAATTCTCACCACATCCAAAAAAAAAAGAGTAATGGATGTGTTAACTAATGTTATTGTGGCAATCACTTTGCAACATATACACATGTCAAATCATCACACTGTACACTTTAAACCTATATGGTGTCATATGTCAACTGTCTTTCAGTCAAGCTAGAAAGTTGTGCATAAATTCACAATCACCTAGGTCAAATAGTACTTTGATTTGTCCCAGAATCGATCTCCCTCTGGTGTTCTAGGTAGCCCTTTCACATTATGACTTCAGAAACTGGTATACTTGCTGCATCACAGTCTTACATAAATACATGTTTCTATTTTGTTGCTGCTTCTCTAATAATATGCAACAATTTTACTGCCCCTTGAAACTCCAGCAAAATGCAGGACTGATGTTTTGGGGCAATATCAACAATGAGTCCAAGCCCTCTGTTTTGTACAAGCAATTTGAATTTTTGGTCTCTACATTTGCCATTGGCAAAATGCAGCTGCTAATTTTCTAGCCACGTGTACAGAATTGTAACCCTGCCCTGCGTTCCGGACACAGCTGAGGGACCCCTCCTTCACCACTGGAAACTTCTGGCAAATCAACAATTTCATGATTTCACTGTGAATGCCTTCTTCAAGATTATTTATAAAGATCCTTACAAATAGGTCCAAACTCTCATCCCTGGAGAATCTGTTCTTTAAACCTCCCCATCCTGACAAGGGCTCATCTATCCTGCCCTTTGTTTGCTATTTCTAGGCTAATTCCCTGACCACTTCTATTCCCTAACCACCTACTCTCTCCCCAAACTGGGCTGTAATGATTAATGTTTTATTAGCCCTTAGAATGGAATACTATCAAAGGACTATGTAAATATTTATTACACTGAAAAGTTCTGATACATTTTAGAAATGGTTTTGCCTTGCAGAAACCAGGTTCCCATATATTTGGGGATATAATTAAAGATAATACAAACTTGTCCAATCTGAAAGCAACAGTCAGTAAAACCTAATTCTAGCATCCTTTCTAGATAACTTCTTATCAGATTCATAGCTGGAATCCATACAACCACAGTAGGACGGAGTCATCATTTTGGGCAACATTTTCAATTTCATTTTTAAAATTATTTTCTGATTAAAATCACATGTTCACTGTACAAATTACATGCTCATTGGAGAAATTTTGAAAACACACAAAATATATAAAAAATAAAATGAAAATCACCTGAAGTTCAATCAACCAAAGAAAATTATTATAAACATTTTGGCATATTTAATTTTTTTTTCATAAGTTTCATATTAATATTTGGATGACAGTGCATGCATTCTTTGGTAACCTCTGTTCACTATATCACTCACTCACTCACTCACTCATTTGTTTGTTTGTTTATTGAGAGAGAGAGTGTGAGTGGGGGAGAGGGGCAGGGAAGAGAAGGGCAGAGGGAGAGGGAGAAAGAGAATCTTAAGCAGGCTCCATACCCAGCGCAGAGCCTAATCTCACGACCCTGAGATCATGACCTGAGCTAAAATCAAGAGTCGGATGCTTAACTGACTAAGCCACCCAGGTACTCCTCAATAATTTTTTTATTATTATGTTATGTTAATCAACATACATTACATCATTAGTTTTTGATATAGTGTTCCATGATTCATTGTTCGCATATTACACCCAGTCCTCAATTTTTTTAAATTTTTTATTGCTATGTTAATCACCATACATTACATCATTAGTTTTTGATGTAGTGTTCCATGATTCATTGTTTGCGTATAACACCCAGTCCTCAATTTTTTTTAATTTTTTATTGCTATGTTAATCACCATACATTACATCATTAGTTTTTGATGTAGTGTTCCATGATTCATTGTTTGTGCATAACACCCAGTGCTCCATGCAGAACGTGCCCTCTTTAATACCAATCACCAGGCTAACCCATCCTCCCACCCCCCTCCCCTCTAGAACCCTCGGTTTGTTTTTCAGAGTCCATTGTCTCTCATGGTTCTTCTCCCCCTCCGATTTCCCCCCCTTCATTCTTCCCTTCCTGCTATCTTCTTCTTTTTTTTTTTTTTCTTAACATATATTGCATTATTTGTTTCAGAGGTACAGATCTGTGATTCAACAGTCTTGCACAATTCACAGCGCTCACCATAGCACATACCCTCCCCAGTGTCTATCACCCAGCCACCCCATCCCTCCCACTCACCCCCCACTCCAGCAAATTTTTTAAAAATGACAATGGCTACATAACATTCCAACATATAAAGATTCACTATAATGTATTTACTCATTCTCCAACTGCTGGACATTAGGTTGCTGTAATGCTTTCACTTTTACAGATTATATTTTGATGAAGAGTCCTGCACTGTTGCACATGAATCCTTGTCTACATCTCCACACTGGGTCACTCTAAGGGGGAAGAGATGTGGGGTGCGGTCCCTATGCAATCCATCAGATGGCACCGCTGGCTGGGGTGGTTTCATTCACGCCCACAGACCTCACATTCCTACCTGAGGGAGTTTGCACAATTAACGTAGCACTTCATTAGGTAGTTTTATGGGGCTCTATAACTGTTTTACGCGCATAAATTAACCTCCACCAAGACCTTGAGCTCCACGAAGCCAGGGCTGCTAAATAAGGCAAGGCTTTTACAAGTCATTTTAATTTCTTCCTTGTTCCATGCTTATTTAATGTTACTCTCAATTTTTTATTAGTTTTTTTAAAATTTCTCTATAGTCAACTGCAGCTGGCAAAGGAACTACTCTGGGAGAAGCAATCAAGAGCAATGCTTATGGGGAAAACTCGGTAAGAGGGTCACAGGACAATGCCACCAGCTCAAGGCAAACTCGCGCCGCCCCCACCCACGTCAGCTGTGCATCTTTCTCGCTGATGCCCCCAAACCACCCACCTCTCTGCCCCTGCACTTCCTTTCACCCCACTTTTCTCTCTCTGTGATGCCATAGCTCTAAATATCCCGTTTTCCTAGCTCTAGAAGTCAGCAGTCAATAAAGGAAAAAATCCAAAATAACAGAATTCACATTGAGATGGGAATAAATTACAGCCTGAACCTCCAACTCTCTGCGAGCATGTGCATTTTTAATGGATCACTTTCGGATTCAAACGAATCTGTTGTTTGTAACCTTCCTGCTAGTTTACAAAATGGACTGTAGGGTGACAGATGGTAACTAGACTTCTTGCAGTGGTCACTTTGAGGTGTATGCAAATATCAAATCATTACCTGAAACTAATATAATATATATCAATTTTACCTCAATTAAAACAACAACAACAACAACAAAAGTGGAGACAATCGGGTAACATGACTGGGTTGTCAGGAGGCAGGGAGGATGAAGTGCTAGAAGGGAGGACACAAAATTCTCCTCTCTCCAATCCCTTACGGTCTATTCCACTAGATGATTTATAACTATGATGCTCATGTTGATGGCATGGCAACCCAGTGACACAATTCTCTTGCCATGCTCCCCACGGGTTTATCCGTCTAGACTCTAGTCGAACTGAAATGCTACCACGCTCATTTGTTACCTGATAGAGTCATCAGTCCAAATTTAGAATTTTCTCATGGCATTTTCCATTTGCATGAAAATAATGCATGTTTTTAGAGAAATCTCTTCCCCTCCTCCCCTGGCCATCTTAGAGTACCTGCACCACGCTGTTCCCGGCAGCGATGGTGGCCCTTCTCCACATCCGCCTCCGGGTGGACACCTCACTGAACAGCTGGGCCAGCTTGCGCTCCATCTCAGCCTGAAACACTTCATTCTGGAGCTGCTTCTCGACAACGCCCAGGAGAACTGCATTTACAAAATGAAACACACGCAGGCCCCAAAACAAGTTAGCAGTGGAGGAAAAGTGAGTGTGTGTAGAAGACAAAATTAATGTAGGATTCCTATGAAGTGCCCATCCCTAGGGAGGAGACATTAAGAGGAGGAAAAAGTGAACATGAACGGGGTCATGGGGAGCCAGGAAGTGCTGCTCAGGGGTCTTATTTACAGTTCCAAGCTCTGTTACACAGACTGGCGGCCAGAAGTCCCAGGAACTCAGCAGCATAGAAGCTTTGGAGCTAAGAACTCCCACACAAGAGCAAATATTTTATCCATCCTTATTTTAAAACTTCTGGAAATGCTCTGAGTTCTTATCTTTCTAGACTCAAGACTTAGATGCATAAACTGACCCGAGATAAGGGTGCCTGTCTTAAAACATCTGTGGTAAACAAGATTATCAAACAGATAATGGGCTTGTTAGCATATCCTCAGAGAAAAACCCCTGAGCTTTTCAGCCAGAACTGGCCCAAATCTGCTGAGACAGGACCATGGACAAGTCTCTGAAGTGCTGTGAAAATGGTCTGGAACATGGGGCCACTGTACCAGGCAAAGAGGTGGAGCCCTTACATGGGGAGTTGTATGTGAAGCAAGGAGAACTTGCAGGGTCTGAGAAGCCACAGACGGTGATCATCATACGGCACACATCCTCCCCACGACCACTTACTTACCCAGCCACTCACACACTGGGCACACAGTGAGTGTGTCACTATCTCTTATTCTTTGATTACCCAGTGAGAAAGCCTTTATCCGCAATGCCATAGCTATAAATATCTGACCCAGGCCCACAAGACTTTTTAAAAAACCTTCTTATTTGCTCACCGAGCTACCTTATTCATCCTCATAAAACCAAACAAATAAGGCTCTTTAGAAAACAAAAAAAGAGAGAGAGAGAGATCCTTGCTTTGGAACTCCATCCTGTTCTGGATCAGAAGACTCAGTTCTTCTTAGACCTTCCCCTGGACTTGATGTATGAATTTTAAAGAAAGCCAATCCTTTTTGTGCTATAACTCAGTGGGACACATTCCCACAGCTGAATCTGAATTCCCTTCTCATTCATTCTTTGCCAAGAATTTAAGGGACATGATGCCCTGAATTTAGGACTCAGAAACAAGAAAGTCAGCATCATGCTCGATACACCTGCCCAGACTTTTTATTCCTACAGTTCCCAAAACATTATGTAAGTCAGACATACCTGTTCTCACCCAGGAGGACTTCAACAACTGAGATAAGTTCAGCTGCGGGTACTGGAAGGCTATAAAAAGGAAAGGAGGGAAATCCGTGAAAACATGTTCGCACCCATCAGGAAGGTAAAGTCTAGGGAGTACCCGGTAAGTCACAGTACTTCACCTTTCTTATACCTTTTAGCACAAAATGTGTTAGAACAAAATGCCAGACTGGTGTGAAGGCATGGACAATATGCAGTTTCTGAGCACAAGAGTCTCCAGAAGAAAGGCGGAGAAAAAGAAGTAAAAGGCTGGTTCGAGTGTCACCGAGTGACAGAGCCTGGCTGCCCGCCCGCCTGCAAGTTCCCCTTGAAATCTCATTGTTCCAGAGCAATGAGATTTCACACTGTGCTCCCCGGGGCCCTAGGGTTTCCCAGCAATGACTCCGGGTAAAGTGACCCTATGTCCTAGCATGGCTCGGACAGTCCCGGGGTACCCCTGATGTCCAGCATACTATTTTACCCATACCTGCACTGCACAGAATGAACAGGTGCTATTTGTAAAGAACAATTTTTATCCCTGCCCATATACTTTGGCATCTGACAAGTTATCCTTTTTCATTTAATTAACCACACACTAAAACACATAAAAGTCATTAGACCATTTGGCTGTTCCATTTTTGAAAAAGAATTTGATGTTTAATAATGCAATATATGTTAAGGGAAAAAAAAAGAAGAAGAAGAAGGTAGCGGGAGGGGAAGAATGAAGCGGGGGAAATCAGAGGGGGAGACGAACCATGAGAGACGATGGACTCTGAAAAACAAACTGAGGGTTCTAGAGGGGAGGGGGGTGGGAGGATGGGTTAGCCTGGTGACGGGTATTGAGGACGGCACTTCTGCATGGAGCACTGGGTGTTATGCACAAACAATGCATCATGGAACACTACATCAAAAACTAATGATGTAATGTATGTTAACATAACAATTAAAAAAAAAAAAGAATTTGATGGTTTTTTGGCCTGATTTCAACCCTGGGATCTACTGTTTTTTTGAAGTAAATGTTTTCCCCACCCCCACCCCGCTCCATTTGCACCGTGATTCTAATTGCTTCAGCCAGGAAGAAAGGTTCTGTTTGTTTTATTTTTCTTTTTTTAGTTTTATGCGTGCATGCAGTAAAATATACTCTTTCTGGTGTACAGCTTTATGGCTTTTGACAAATGCACAAAGTTGCATAACCACCACCACATTAAAGATACAGAACAGGCTCATCAGCCCCCAGAAGTTGCCTTCTGCTACTCTTCTGCAGTCGAGCCTTCCTCCCACCCATCTCCCGGGCAACCACAGGTCTGTTCTCTATGCCTCTGGTTTTACCTTTTCCAGAACTTGTGTAGGCTTTACCAGTGCCCTTTACTCTCATAGGACAATAATAAAACAAGGCCAGTGGGTGAGGGGGGCTCTGGAGGCCCACCCCGAACTGACTCTGAGATGCTCCGATTTTATCTGATTTATACTCTGGACTTCAGCCAAATATTTCAAAAGAGGCCCAAGCAATGAAAATACTTGCGGCCACTTTCCCAGCACTTTGCGAGAGAGCCGTACTCACGTTCGGCGATCTGGAGCACTGGGTACCCCAGGTAGAAACTGAACTCCACCACGCTCAAGTTCCTGAGCAGCTGGCTCACTTCTGTCCCATTCAAAAACCCCTGCGTGCCCCTGACGGCAAAGACGATATTCACCGGGCCCCGCCGAGGAGCCGGCCTTGAAGCACCCATGGTGATATTCAAGATCTAAAAAGAAGGAAGGTGGGATAAGCTTCCAAAAGAAAGCAAAACACCGAGCTAAAAGCCGATGATTTCTCTCTCACAATTTCTCTCATTGATTTTTTTTTTTTTGCTAAAAGGAGGTAACGTTTTTCAAAGGAACGAACTAGCTCCACAACCTGGTTCCCGTCTGCAATACTTAAAATTCTCAGTTTACTGAAAATGTTTTTCCCATGAAGTGATGAACTGAACACATGTATTTATAGTCCCTCCGCACCCCTCCCACCCCAAATCCCCCTGAAATAATAAGCTGAACAAAGGGGAGTAAATCTACAACAGCTCTGAGAATGGAAGAAAATCAGAGATTTCTGTCAAATTCCTGGAAGATGGAGAGAGGATGGGATCATAATGATATAAACCAGAACTGAGGGAACTGAGACCCAAATCATACACAGGCACGGAGCGCAGGGGCAGAGAGCCGGTTCCCCCCGGGGCCCCGGGAGAACTCTGCAGGAACGGACACCAGAGGAGGCCATGAACAGCAATCAGTACAATTAATCAATGCCTGTATACCAAAGAGCTGAGCTGATTCTTCCTCTTCTTCCCTTCTAATTGCCACAGGCAAGGCAACACAGAAGTGCTGGCCAAGCCACATCTGCACCCTGACATGCCCAAAGAACCGCTCCCTAAGGAAAAGGAGCTCCCCGTCAGAGCAGGCTAACAGACTGTGTGGGTTTGGCCCCTAAGAAGGAGGGTAGAGACTTCTATCCACCAGAGCACACAAGAGACAGAGAAGGAAAGAAAACGAAAGAAAGGGCAGCTTTGCTGCAAAAAGTACACTGAAGCGCTCCATCCCCAGAAATCCTTATCCTGCACTGGGGCAGGGGTCCCAGGCTGCCTCACCATCCTCATCCTCTGCCTGGGACCCAGTGCTCCAGGGAATCGTCCCGTCGGGAGACAGGGCAGATATAGACACAGACACCACAGCTGAATGGGAGAGCTGGCCAAAATTAACAACCTGCTTCTTCACTCCTAACAGCGACTAACCAAAGGTCTCCAAATATTTACGGAAAACTAGGAGCCCGAACGCCAAGGACCAAGATCAACAGAGAACAATGGCTGCAGAGAAAACAGAGACAACGTGGAAACCGGAAGGCAACTTTTAACAAATGCTCATTAATGTCCTCGGAGACTTCCTAGGTGATTTTGCATCATCATTCAAAATAATCCTGCATCTTTGTAGGAGAAATCACCATGAAAAAGAAGCCAAGAACAACAGACAAATGACAGCTGAGAGCAAATTCAGCAGAGGGACTGAAAAACATGATGGACACAGCTGAAGACGAAATTAATGACTCAGAGGACAAAGTTTAGGAATTTAAAAAGAGATGGTATTATAAGAAAACATAAGAATTATGAAACATGGCTCCAAGTTTACAAAAATTTAATATAAATTCTAGAAAGAGAGAACAAAGGATACGGAGAAAAAATATCAAAGAAATATAACAACATCAGGGGTTTCCATACAATACACACAAAGCCTGTTCATTCCTGAGTGGCTAGATTCTGTTTTTAGAGTGAAGCACTGCATTTTGTGGTACCTCATAACATGAAACACCGTGTACTGAGGCACTCCCCCATTGGGTATTTAGGTTGATACCGTTCCTTCTTAGAACATTCTTGTGTTTCCGGCATATGCTCATCTCTGTCCAGCTCACCACACCTGAGCTCTGTGGTCATCCTACTGCTCCGTAATCTTCAAATACACCTAGCCTATTCACACTACGTGAACTCGGTGCCCCGGAAAGAGATCGACCTCGATTCATGTGAACTGAACTTCTTCCACGAGAGGAAGAGTTAATCGTGGCCTCAACAAACATGTGAAACGAGTTCCTCTTTAAAGGACAAAGCACCTTGTTCTGCATTCAGTGCTATTCTCACCTGCACGGTGAAGTTATGCGTCCCCTGGTGGTGTTTTCTCACTTCAGAAAGAGCTATCATCAGGCCTTTCTCGATGCGCTGGGTGAAGTTGCAGAAGCTGGTATCCACACTCTGAGGCACGAACTGAAGAACTAGAAGGAGGACAGCAATCACAGGCCCGTGAACCAGGCACTGGTTTAGGACTGAGGAATGAGGAGGCAAAAAATACTATCTAACTCAAAAAACGCCTCCATAGCATGGGATTAGGTACTGAGAGGTAGTATTTAGCGGTCTCCTCCTAGGGAAACGGAGAAAGCCAACTCTGCCCCAAATGAATACATACAACGTGAAGGTGACTTGTATCTTTTAAAATGGAAAAAGATAACAATGGGAGCATCAAAAGATGCAAGTGACTGAAACATTTCAAGTATGAAATGTGAAAATACTCTCAACTCCTCAAAAAACACTGTGGGGAGATAGATGGAACAATGGGAAAATGTCAGTAATTTTTCAACTGTGGATATGTGTGTGTGAGTGTATTCAATAATCTTCATCTCTTAGAGGCATGAGCTGAAATACTTATGGGTGAGATGACATGATGCCGTATCAAAATAATGTGGGAGGAGGGCATGTAGGTATCACAAGACAGACTAGGAGGTGAAAATTGTTGAAGCCGTACAAGGAGTACATGGAGGCTCATTCAACTATTCTGTGCCCTTTTGTATATGCTAGAAGTCTTCTGTAATTATAAAGGCTTTTTTTAATTTAAATGAATTGTTTAAAATTCTCCAACTTTTTAACAACGTAAAAAATAAAATAAAATTTTATTTACAAATCAATCAAAACAACTATGCTCAGTTTTCTCACCCGTGTGAACTTGGAACCTGGACTCTGGCACAAGGAAGGAAGGTTTCACAGCCAGGATTAAAGGAGTTTGGTCACGTACAAGTTTACTGTTTATAAGTACATTTATGACTGATATTGCCGTGTAAACGAAAGGCCCCGATGTTACCAGGAAAGTGAAGTCAGCGAATAGTTCATAAACCTATGAAAATTTTAAAAAAACACAAAAGACAGTAATTATCAAATTTGAGAGGGCTGTAACTCAAAATTAAAGGAAGCTACATGAAGTAGAAAAACAACAGAGCAAGTAAGGTAAAAAATAAACAGGTAGCTTTAAATGAAGGGGGAGGGCTGCATAGACAATCAAAATTTTATTTTAGTTATCCCTTTTACAGATCTGCCAACCGTCTCAAAAACAGCGTAAAATTACAAGAGCAAAAACAGCGAGAAAGAACAGCCAATAATACGAACTGAATAATGAGTTACAGAGAATTCAAAGTCGTTGTATTTGATCCACATGTGAAGGAACACTTATTCTGTTGAGCAGGGCTGTCCAAAAGAAGTTCATGAGCCACATATGCAGTTTTAAAATTTCTAGTAGCCACATTAAAAAACGTAAAAAGAAACAGGTGAAATTAATTTTATTTAACCCAATACATCTGAAATATCATTTCAACATGTGGTCAATGCAAAAAATTATTAGACGGTTTACATTTCTTTTTTCACTCAGCCTTTGAAATTCTGTGTCAGTTTTGCACTTACAGCACGTCTCAATTCAGACAAGCCCCGTTGCACGTGCTCAGTAGCCACATGTGGCTCGTGGCTCTGTTCAGGACGGTGCAGGTATAAAGCGTGGCTTTCTGACCTCATCAGGGGAGAGGAGGTAGGAGCACAGGGTCCACTGTGTATGGAAATCTATCTCTATCCCACTAAGTGTACAGAAATATGCACACACACGCACTCTAAAATCTAATTAAAATTCTAATCCGAGTCCTTTTACGTAAATCAAGGGAATCATCACGTCATCATCCCCAACTCTGGTCTTAGAGCCTTTTTGTTCCAATTCTGCCAACACATCCCTCCAGTGGACTACACCTGGCCTCAGGTGGGATCAGGGCTTCCCTGATGAAGCGATGTTTGAGTGGCTATCCCAGAATGAGCGGGTGTTCACCAAGAGAAGGAGGGAGGAGAGGATAGGGAGCGTTCTAGAACCATGACATGCCTTCAGCCTGAGCTCCCGAGCCACAGGCACCCACCTTGAGCTCCACCGCCCGGTTGAAGTGAATCCTCAACACCTCTTTGATGGACGTGATGATGTACTCCTGCACAGCTCTTCTGGCCAGCACTACAAACCAAAGCCAACCACCAAACGCAGTTTAGTTTCATTATGAATAATGTGGGCGTCACACTTCTGGTCCCCAAAGCAGAGCCTGTGCTCTGCCAAACTGTGACAGCCGCTGCCAAAATCATTTTGTAAAAATCAGGCCCAGACTATGAAAGAACAGGGGAACGGCTGTGGATCTGGACATTCCCAGGTGTTCTGTCTCTTGGCTATGCCCCTAATGGTAAAACACAAAGTTTTAAAACTCTCAGCAGTAATATTTTAAAAGACTTTAAGATGTTACTCAGCAAAACTAGATGACATCTTCCCCTGTAAAATGAGGTCTCCTACCTCAATTTTTCAATGCAGCAAGGGAAGGGTTTTCACCACTAATAACGGGGCGGGAAAGATTTTCACGATCCCCATGTATTAAAATTTTATGTAGGAAGTAAAATATTTCTTATAACAAAGTCTAGCTATATTTAGCTCTCCTTCCACATCTAAGAAATTCTATTTTAAAATGTGTAATAAGAGAGCCTCTTTCTCAGTATTTAGTAAACATGTCTTGCTGCTCCCCTTTCTTTTCCCTATTATTTTTTCTTTCCTCTTCCATTAACTTCTCATAATGCAGAATCTAAATACGTTTGAAATTATTATTCGGTTTTCTGCTTCCTATTCTTGATTTTTAAAACTGGAGACAGGGAACACCTGGGTGGCCCAGTGGGTTAAGCGTCTGCCTTCGGCTCGGGTCATGATCCCAGGGTCCTGGGCAGGGACCCCACTTCTCCCTCTGCCTGCTGCACCCCCTGCTTGTGTGTACTCTCACTCTCCCTCTCTGACAAATAAATAAAACCTTTAAAAAAATAAAACTGGAGACAGAATCGCTCTGTATCTTCCATTCTTTTTAAAAAAAAAACATTTAAGTTACATTCAGTTGTTTTCTCTACTGATCGATGACCTTGATAGTAAACACGGGAAAGGGCTTTTTTAATTCATAAGACCATTAGAACAAATGCAGACACCCTGACGGTGTCTGCTGACACACCAACGGCCAACTTGGCCTGGACTACATGGGCTCCAAGAGGACAGACTACAACATGGGTTTTAAAGGGAAGGACAAAAATGAGTGGGAAGGAAAAGAAGGGAAAAGGAGGAAGGAACGGAGGTACAGAGGGACAGAGAAATAGAGGGAGGGAGAGAGGAAAGACCGGAGGGAGGGAAGGAAAGATCTCAAAAGCTAAACTTGGGGAATGGAGAGACAGAATGGAAAATCAGAGACAGAAAAACCCAAAAGACCAAAGGAAGAAGTACACGTTGCAAGTAGCCCCATCTAAAGGGTGAACCATCCAAGTATTACTCTGAATAGTCTGCACGACCCACCATGAAAACCTACACCTTCTCTAGTTAATCTAAGTAAGATCTAAACTTAACGTCAGGGTATGAGCACAAGGGTCTTTGGGGGAAAAGGATCATCGACAACAAATATCTGTTTCTCCAAATATCTAGTTTGGGCCAAGAGAGGCGAAAGAGCCCTGCTGAGGAGGCCAGGGTTGGGCAGGTCCTGGGTAGAAAGCACAGCCTCACCCCCTAGAGGATAAACATGGTGAAGTGCTCTCTCAAGAGTCCACCACGGATCAGCGGAGGGCTTACTTTTATGACAGAGCTCCATAAAAAGAACCCTTTCAGAGGACAAGTAATCACCCCAACCCTCTCTCTCTGATAATTACTAAAAGACTAAAAGAAACCAAGGCCAAATCTAAATGAAGATTCTAAATGAGGTGATCCTTCCTAGGGCTCAAAGATAACCACTGAGAGCAAAAGATAGCATTCCTGTCCACTTAAAAATACAATGTAACACTAGGGATACTTACGCACAACTCCCCATATTTACTACAACTGTTGAAGTGTACATTTACAGTGAGTGAATTCTACCCCAAAAGCTATTGCAAATACTCGGATCCCTAACAAAGAACACCAAATTCATTAAATGTATATCCTCTATGACAGTTAATCCAGGCTATATATGTCTGATATTCTTAGAGATCTTCTAAAATGGTTTCTAATTATTTGTAGAAAAATTTGAAAAGACACATTACGCCTACAAGTATCATAAATGTCACGAAATCCAAGAAATAAAGAAGCTTTCAGTAGTTCTTTTAATAAGCTTCTTGTAACTGACCACTTTGTGGTTACTATGTAGTAATGCTATAGAAAAGGAAGAAAAGTATCATGTCTATGAGAAACTCTTCTCTCTCCTCTGGACTACTGTTTTCCCACAGATGAAAGTTCACCACTAGCTCCAACCTCATCTCCTAGCATAATTACTTCCTCCTCCCATTTCACAGTCTAATTACCAGCCAAGCTGAATGTTGTTGGGCTGTCTGATCTCTCCACCTGTGTTCACGCCTTCCACCAGAAGGACACTTCCCTTCATCTCCAGACGACAGCCCTCTTGAGTGTGCACCTCCAATTCACATCCTTCCAAACCCATCCCTCATCATCTATCTCAAAAGTCACTTTTATAGAACTCTGCTTCAACCATTCTTATCACAACTTCCAAGAAAACATGGCTTGTGTCTACCCTACTAGAATCTAAGCTCCTTGAAGGTCAGATCCATGTCATTCATGTAGATTACCCTCAAACCTTCTAAAGGCATAATTATTTGTCAAATGAATTAATAAATGGTTCCTTATTTAGGGGAGGGAGGGAGTTAAGAGAGTAAAGGCGGGCGCCTGGGTGGCTCAGTTGGTTGAGCGACTGCCTTCGGCTCGGGTCATGATCCTGGAGTCCCGGAATCGAGTCCCGCATCGGGCTCCCTGCTCGGCGGGGAGTCTGCTTCTCCCTCTGAACCTCCCCCCTCTCATGCTCTCTGTCTCTCATTCTCTCTCGCAAATAAATAAATAAAATCTTTGGGGAAAAAAAAAAAGAGAGTAAAGGCTTCAGCTTCTCCCCACGACCTCAGAGGGTGGTGGCACCACCATGATGAGCAGAGGATGCATGGCCTACCTCACAGCATGATCTCCTTCTCCTTCCTCACCTTACGTTTCCCTGTTCTTCTTCCTTCTCCACTCCACTCCATTCCTCCTCTACTTCTATCAACTTCTTTCCCCTTTCTTCATTTCTATCCTCCATTCCCACCAAAATCAACAACACACAGAGCCAGGCTGCACATCAATATTATATTGTATTTAAGTATATTAACAGGTCGCAAGACTTAACACGCAGCCTGTCATTCCTGATGAAGAACAAGCTGGAGAACCCAAACAAGCAGGCCACAGTCACTGGACATGTACAGATATGACGTCAAACGTGCTCTGATTTCACGAGACTAAAGCAGCTGGGCAGATACAAGGGAGGCTGCTGCTTGTCAGCCAGTCACTCGGGCTGTGGACCAGGGTGGAGATCAAAGTTTATAACTGAGATCAGACATTTAGCTGCTCCCTGTTTCTTTCTCGGAATCTCAGGATCTAAGTGACATTTACAAGAACACGTAGGGGCAAAGTGCTCCCTCCTTTCAAGGAAAAGAATAAGAAATTGTAGCGGTTGCCCTTACACATTTGTGCATCTGCTTGAGCTAAACACGAAGGTTTTTGTTTTAATCGTGCCATCTACGCATCCACCAGGCTATGAGTTCCAAAGGCAAAGATCCTAGCAAACGCTCCTAAGCCTCCATCTAAATCTTTTATCTCTCTTAGTGCTACTACTAATATGTAGCATTTTGTGAGTGTTTCTTATGTGCCAAGCACTGGGTTAAGTACTTTATGTGCAATGATGCATTTAAATCTTTACAATAACCCAACAACGTAGATGCCACAGTTATCCTTGTTTGACAACTGAGGAAACCGAGAGGTCAAGAGACTAACTGTCCAGAGAACTCACAGGAGAAAGGGGAAGGAGTGAGGGTTACCACCCAGGGGCTCCCTGGGGCCGAAGCCCCCGCTCTTTCCCAGGATGCTGTATGTCACAGAGGCATTCCATACAAGCACCTTAGAAAGATCACCCCAACCAAGAGGTGACTTGAAGTGGAGCCTTACCGGTTGTGATCAAATAGGCATCGGGAACTGTAATATCACACACATATGGCGGCTTGGTGGTGACCAGTGTCGGAGTATCAACAGTTGCTTCAGAAGTGGAGGTGGGCACGGGATGAAGGGATGGCGGGGGTCGCACCGAACTGCTCTCGGGGGGATTCTGACTCGCAGTTCTGCTGCTCGGGGTGCTGTCAACAGTACGATCAGGGGCAGCACTGGTGTTGGGTGAGGTGGGTTCCGTGGAGGTGTTCATTGGTAAATCTGTGGGTGTGAATGATGGGCCCACAAATATTGGCTCTGTAGGAAGAGGTGAGGGGACCACCTCAGAAACAAACGAGGATGCTGACGACAGGTACGCATCAGTGACCAGCAGTGTGGGGCTGGCAATGACTTTGGAGAAAGAGGGTAAGACAGGTGAGCGGTCATCCGTAGCACTGACTTCATCACTGGAAGGTGTTGGAGTTGGAGTTGGAAAGAGAGAAGATTCTGCTAAAATGGGTGTCGTATGGAAAGCAGTCAAAGGTGACGGGAAGTGAGTCCCAAGAGTCAAAATGTCAAGGGTGGGCTCAGACCTGGAGGGCACCAGGGTGGTGACCGCAGAGTCATGGGCAATGAGCGACAACTCAAAATAGGAGGTAGTTTCAGTGAGGGCTGAGGTAAAATGAGCTTCGGGACCTGTCGGGGAAACTGCTGCTGCTTCAGAGAACTTGAGAGAATCAGAAGAGAGGCGTGAGAGGCGCGACATTTCAGAGTAGCCAGGAAGAAACGCGAATGTACTTAAAAGAAGGTCTGAACTCGGCCGGGGCTGAGCAAATTCAGAGTTTGTGGAAATAGGAACGGAAAGCGGGGCGGACGGCGCACGGAGAGAGTCCGACAATGCGAGTGTCTCAACCGCGGCAGAGGACGCCTGAGAAACGAAAGCGGCCGCGGCACTCGCTGTCCCCAAAGTCGGAGAGGCAAGTCCTTCTGAAGATGAAGGGACCAGGCTGCTGAACTCCAGCGGTGGAGTTGAGAGAAAACCGGCTGCGGACTCCAGAGCCCGTCCAGTTTCATGTGCCGAAAAGTGGCCAGGCTCCGGGTCAGGGAACAGCGAAGGCTCCCCGGACGCGCCCGGAGCGGAAGCCGGAGAAGGCCGTGGGTCCCCGCGAGCGGGCGGGGGGCGGTTGTGGCCCGCGGTGCGCGGGACAGACGAGTCGGGCAGCACGCTGCTGATGACCCAGGGAAACCCCGCCGTCCCGCCGCCGCCTGGCGGTCCCGGCGTTTCGGGGACAGAGGAGGAGCCCAAGGGCGCAGGATCGGGTGACGCTGGCGCAGAGAGGTGGCCGCGGGAAGGAGGCACCGGGCCGGTCCCGACACTCCTCGCACCCGCCTCGGCTGAAACCCCACCGCTCGTTCCTGAGACGCCAGCGGAGGGAGAAGAGAGTGGAACTACCGGCCGGGAGGGGAAACGTGTATTGAAGTCCTGCGGCTCTTCTTCAAATTCTGGGAAGTCCGCCACTCTGCGGCTCGGCGGAGAGACGCCGCGGGCCTCCGGTGCGGTCACCGACAGGGTCTCGGCGCCGTCCCCCGAGCCCGCGTCTTCCCCCCCCGGGAGGCTGGCTGACGCGACGAGCCGAGGCGACGCCACGCGGCAGGACACGCACCCCGTGGACGGTCTGAGTGACGACAGCGGGCTCAGGCCGCGAGCGTCGTCCTCAAGGGCTGCGACGACCACTGCGTCGCCCGGCAGCTCCGACGTCTCACCGGAGCTGCCGGGGAGAAAGGGGTTAGAAGAAACATCAGCTGATGGAGGAGAAGAGGACACGGAGGCAGGAGAAGATGAGAACAAAGCCGAATTTGGGCTGCCGCCACTACAAGCAAGAGCCATCTGTGCCAGAGCTGCGGCAGGCTCTGTTCTAGAAAGGATGGTTCCTTCTAGACTACGACTCACAGCTGTGGTCGCCTCAGG
Source organism: Neomonachus schauinslandi (assembly GCF_002201575.2). NCBI lineage: Eukaryota > Metazoa > Chordata > Mammalia > Carnivora > Phocidae > Neomonachus > Neomonachus schauinslandi. The sequence goes on from NC_058414.1 coordinate 90,994,720, forward strand.
GTATCTGGCCGTGGCCGTGGCTGTGGCCGTGGCCAGAACATCCTCTGGAGGCGGTGGGACCTCCGCCCAGGAGGGCAAAGGCTGCTGAGTCAGGCCACTGCCTAAGGGCAGAGGCTCTGCAGACAGAGAGCTAGAAAGAAGGGTTTCTGCCTCCTCCGTGCCTGAAGCCACAATCTCCGGCAAAGTCCTGCTCGCTGAGTGCCCGAGGGTTTCTGCCTGCTCCGTGCCTGAAGCCACAATCTCCGGCAAAGTCCTGCTCGCTGAGTGCCCGTAGGCGTCAGTAGGATAAAGCACCAAGTTCCTTCTAGGAGTTGGAAGCATGCCCTCGGATGTGGGAAAAGCTGACCGAAAAGCACTGAAATGACTGGGGGATTCGGTATACGTTGTTGGTTGTTGCATCGTGTTCTGCCACGCTGATGTCATCTGTTGGTCTTGTAAAGAAATAATGGGTGAGGATGGAGTCAGCGCCGGCGGGCTGACCGGGAGATACCGAATCGGAGAAACCACGCGGGAAGTGGTCCAGGGAGCTTCTGGCAAAAAGTTATCCATTTCATCATCCTCTCTGACCACCGCATTGCTCATCATCGACACATAATTTGCCACCAAGATGCTGTGATCTGCTATACTTTGGGTCATTGTTCCTTGGTTAAAAAAGATTGTATCAAAAATAGTGGCGGATGGAGATGATATGACGTGGAGAGAACTGCTTTCCTGGGACCCTGGGGCAGTTTCTGTTAAGGCCACATGTGCAGTGCTGTGCACCGTGCTTTTCTTCATCATGAGCTCCACGGAGGATAAAGAGAGGTTTTGCTGTTCCAGGAAGAGCTCATCTACAAGGGGAAGTAAAAGCTGGGTTAGTTGCAAGGCAATCAAAGTCATATTGCCAACACTGTTTCAAAATCTCCACTCACTGTGAATATGCACAACACACAGAAGTTAAACAGCTAATTGGGAGCCAGAAATTGCCAGAATTACATTCAGGGTAATATCTGCAAATATTCATAACTGTGAGCTCTTCCTTTACTTAAGCTTGTGTGTAAGCAGACATTAACATTTTTTTCTCTGACTTGCAAATGACACCACAGAATACTGGATATAGAGGAGGTCCTGGGAGGTTGTCTAGTCCATTCTGTCTCATTTATCACACAAGAAAGAGAGTTCAGAGAAGGTAACTACGTCAATTACATGACCACCGAGAGGTGAAGCTGGAATCTCAATATCAGCCTGTCTTGATTCCCAAGCCCACGTTCCTGCTCTTCCACAAGAGCCAGCTCTCAAGAGAAATGAACATGACAAGTCTGACAGCATCACTCACTCCCCAGGTAAGAGTTCAAAAGATCCTAGTTTAGGGCTGCCCACACTGAGGCCCCTGACTACCTCCAGGCTCAGCTCTCATCATTCCCTGCTCCACTCTCACACCTTCCTGACTACCTGCAGTTCCCAAATCCAAATTCCCTCTGGCTTAGCGACTCTGCACATTCTTCTCCCTCTGCTTGGTGTGCCCTTCCCTGGCTCTCCACTTGAATCACTCCCACTGGTCCGCAGATTCCACATAGACACCACCTCCCTCCTTAGTACTCTAAAGTTGAGTCCGTGCCTCTCCTGAGGCTTCTACCTGTCGTATCCCTTATCATCCCTCACTGAAATGAACTGTCCGCTCATCACACTGTGACCCTCTTGAGGACAAGGACCGTCAATCTGTTTTCCCAGTGCCTACCCCAGTGAACAACACATAGTGCAAGCTCAATAAGCATCTGTTAAATGAATGAATAAATAAAGGAGTGAATGGTGAGGACCGAGTTCTGATATGTGCCAAAAGCATCCTATCATCCTCTCAAAATTTTCATATTCTTTATCCTTGTCACAGCCATCATTATCACAGAAGTGGTTGAGGTATCTCCACCTATCATTCAAATACAGTGTATACAGAGGCAGGATCTGTAATGGCCCAAACCCCTATTGAAGACCCAGAGCACAGGGTACTGTCCACTGCAACAGAGGCTGGGGACTGAGCAACTATCATGACCCATAATAATACCCTCCTCTTGCTTATCCAAACAGTCCATCAGAACATGAGTGTGTGAAATACTATAGAGATCACCTTGAATTCACTCTTTTTGTTTTTTGTTGTTTTTTTTTAAAGATTTTATTTATTTATTTGAGAGAGAGAGTGAGAGAGAGAAAGAGTACAAGAGGGGGGAGCGGGAGAGGGAGAGGGAGAAGCAGACTCCCTGCCGAGCAGGGAGCCCGATGCGGGACTCGATCCCGGGACTCCAGGATCATGACCTGAGCCGAAGGCAGTCGCTTAACCAACTGAGCCACCCAGGCGCCCTCTCTTTGTTTTTTTTTAAGTAAATTATTTCTGTTCTATTCCTGGCAACGTGACAGACTGGAGATCTTGAAGTCTTCCCACATCGTAACACTTAATTATATGCTTAGTAACTATTCAAAAACATCCTTTTACATGACTGGATGAGCCTGCAAGACAAAAAGGGACATGTGCTAAACACAGGAGCAAAGAAGGAGATGGACTAGGAAGGTCATCAAGCACTACAGTCATTGGATAGAGGGATACTGGACCAGATAGCCTAATGGTTAGGCCACAGGGGAATAAGGGACGAGTGTTGGGTCTGAACAGGTAAAGAACCCAACTGAAGACCATCTCCAAAAAAATGCAGACCTGAGAAGGGCCATACTCTCAGGGAAAGAGTGAATCAGGAAGAAAAATACCCATCTCTCAGAGAACAGTGAGAAAAAGTGTCTGTCTCAACTCTGACTTTGTGCAGATATTTTATAAAAAGCATTCCCAGGGGGGTGAGGGTCTAAAAAAAAAAAAAGCATTCCCAACTTTGGAATCTATACTACTTGTGTGGTCCTAAAAACTGTATGTTTAGAATCATAATTTAAAGTGGACCAGGTCTCCAGTGTCTATCAGAGGTTAACATAAATCTTCTCCAGAAGAACACACTCGAAAACCAGGCATCAAAGTAGTCCTGCAGCTAGAGGTCCAATAAATATGAGTGCAAAATTAAAAATTACAAAACACACAAGGAAGTAAGGTACTATGAAAAAAAGTCAAGAGAAGCCCACACAAATAGTATCAGATCTGTAAAGACTTTAAGATTTATTTATTTGAGAGAGAGAGTGAGAGAGAGCATGAGTGGGGGGCAGGGAGACAGAGAGGCAGACTCCCCTGCTGAGCAGGGAGCCTGATGTGGGACTCGATCCCAGGACCCTGAGATCATGACCTGAGCCAAAGGCAGACGCTTAACCGACTGAGCCACCCAGGCGCCCCAAGACTTTAGATATTGGAATGTGAGCTACATTTTTTAAAGTGTTTAATCCACTTAAAATAATAAAGAGGAGACTGAAAACATGAGTAAGGGGCAAGAGGCTATGTAAAAATGGCCAGAAAGACTTGAAAAAGAATTAAAAGAATATTTAGAAATGAAAAAATAAAGGTGTGCCTAAGTGGCTCAGTTGGAGAAGCGTGCAACTCTTAATCGCAGGGTCATGAGTTTGAATCCCACATTGGGTGTAGAGATTACTTAAATAAAGTTTAAAACTTATATTATTTTTTAAAGATTTTATTTATTTGACAGAGAAAGTGGGAGAGCACAAGCAGGGGGAGCTGCAGAGGGAGAAGCAGGCTCCCAGCTGTGCAGGGAGCCCAATGCAGGGCTCAATCCCAGGACACTGGGATCATGACCTGAGCCGAAGGCAGACACTTAACCAAATGAGCCATCCAGGCGCCCCTAAATTTAAAAACTTTAAAAATATATATGAGTTAAAATTTTGAAACTCAATATGCAATACATAATAAACAATAAATAGCAATTTAGACATAGCTAAAGAGAGATTTAGTGAACTGGAAGATAGATCTGAAAATTACACAGAATGGAATACAGAGAAACAGAAAGATGAGAAATATTAAAAAGAAGTTAAGAAGTATAGAAGATGTGGGGTGCCTGCGTGACTCAGTCAGTTAAGCATCCAACCCTTGATCTCAGCTCAGGTCTTGATCTCAGGATCATGAGTTCAAGCCCCGCACTGTGCTCTGCACTGGGCATGGAGCCTACTTAAAAAAAAGGGGGGGGGGTGCGCCTGAGTGGCTCAGTCGGTTAAGTGGCTGCCTTCAGCTCAGGTCATGATCCCAGGGTCCTGGGATCGAGCCCCACATCAGGCTCCTTGCTCAGCAGGGAGCCTGCTTCTCCCTCTGCCTGCCTGCTGCTCCCCCTGCTTGTGCTCTCTCTATCTCTCTCTGTGTCAAATAAATTTTTAAAAAATCTAAAAAAAAAAAAAAAAGTATGGAAGATAGAATGAGACAGTCCAACATACATTTGATAAAAGTTTTTAAAAGAAATAATAGAGGGAGCTGGGTAAGACAATATTCAAAGAAACAGTGCTAAAAATTATCCAAAATTAGTAAGAGACATAAATCCTTCAATTCAGGAAAACAAAGAAATCCCAAGCCACATCCAGGGTCACCTGGGTGGCTCAGTCAGTTAAGTGTCCGACTCTTGATTTCAGCTCAGGTCATGATCTCAGGATTGTGAGATTGAGCCCTGTGTTGAGCTCCACAGTGGGTGTGGAGCCTGCTTGGGATTCTCTCCCTCTCCCTGTGCCCCTCCCCTAAATAAACACATACATACATACATACATACATACATACTCATATCTACACAGATGATGATACTACAGAACACCAAAGACAGAGAGAAACTGTAAATGAGTCAGAGGAAAGGACTGGCAATTAATCACCATCACATAACTACTTCCCAGAACTAGGAGCCAAGTGACAATGAAATAAAATTTTCAAAGTACTAAGAGAAAATATCTGACATCTTAGATTTGAATAACCAACAATACTCTCTATTTGTTAAAATAGGGACATTTTCTGATAAACAGAAAGTGATTATACCAACAGAAGACCTTCAGTAGAGGGGCCTCTCTAAGCAAGGATATACTTCAAAAGGAAAAGTAATTACCCCAGAAGGAAGATCTGAGAAGAAAGAACAGAAGATAAATAAATGATAAAGATATGGCTAAGTCTAAACAATACTGATGGTATAAATGAACAATACTACTACGTAATTTGTGAGGTTAAAAAACATACTACAGAATTACTATAGCTTACTACGATCCCTCAGAAACTGAAAGAGGGCATCCAGAGGTATTTGTGACTCATTAGCAGAAATGGAAATCAAGATTAAGACAAAAGTCTGTGAATAGATTTTGTGTGTATACACTAAAATTAGTACATGATACTTAGTCATATATTTATTTAGACAAAAGATTTCTAACTGGTTCCATTAGCATTTGAAAGTCATAAACTTACACCAGCTATAACCTGCTTATTTAAAAGGGTCACACTCCTTTTTATGTAATGTGACTTTTAAAAATGAATAAATAAAGGGCGCCTGGGTTCTTCAGATGGTTAAGCGTCTGCCTTCGGCTCAGGTCATGATCCCAGGGTCCTGGGATCGAATCCCACATCGGGTTCCCTGCTCAGCGGGGAGCCTGCTTCTCCCTCTGCTTCTCTCTCTCTCTCTCTGTCTCTCATGAATAAATAAATAAAATCTTTTAAAAAAATAAAATAAAATAAAAATGAATAAAAGAAGGAAAGCTTTTCTTAGAGATTTCAATATTATTAGGCATTTGTTGTCTTCCTTACAACCTCACTCTAAGATTTCTTGTCTATGTACTTTTACTATTTACCTGTCATATTCCAAAAATGGGCAAAAAAGTAACCATGATGCTTCTCACAACCATGGTAAAGTAAGTTGTAGCTGTTCTTTTCCACAGTAAAGGGTAAACGGTTATAAATCTATTTATAGTAATAAAAGTAATAAAATCAACATTCCGTCCACCTGTGTAACATATAGATTTGAAAGTTCTTCTAAGGACAAATCATTTTATGTGTGCTTTAAAACTCTGCTATGGGGTGCCTGGGTGGCTCAGTTAGTTAAGCGACTGCCTTCGGCTCAGGTCATGATCCTGGAGTCCCGGGATCGAGTCCCGCATCGGGCTCCCTGCTCGGCAGGGAGTCTGCTTCTCCCTCTGACCCTCCCCCCTCTCATGTGCTCTCTTTCATTCTCTCTCTCTCAAATAAATAAATAAAATCTTTAAAAAAAAAAAAAAAAACTCTGCTATGATCTAATTTATTTTGAAATATAAGATCTGAATAGAGAGCATGATCCCTTTTAAAATGAATCAGAAACATATTTGAAAATGCACTGGAAGACTACAAGAGATAAAACAGCAAAGAAAAGCAACATTTTTGGGCTAATTTATAAGCCCAAGTATCTGATGCCAGTTAGAATTCAATCCACCCTGTTTACAAAGGACATGGAACAGAGAAGGCAAAGTGGTCAAAAAGATTAAAAATTCTCTGCACAGTAAAAAAGAGGAACAAACACTTCCCACTAAGAAATGTGAGGTATGCCTAGCTGTGATGCGGTTTGTTGTTTGTTGTTTTTTGTTTTTTCCTCCCTTTTTTGGCCAAGCCCCAGGACAGAGAAACCAGCTCTGAAGCGACAGCAGCTGGGATGCCACGGGAATTACTTCTGTAGTTAATTCAGGAAGAGGTTAGAAAACCCAAGTGAGTCTCTCCCAGCAGAAAAGCCTTCATAGACTCTAATTTCAAGCCCTGGAGATCAATTTTCAAGTTCTAAAGTGTTAGTTCACCCGAGTGAAAGGCTGTCTCTGTGCCGACAGAGAGAAAGGCAAAGGGCTAGGGAGATACCCGTGCTCCTCAGACTCCGTGCACGGGAATGAGGTGGGGGTCTTGTTAAAAGGCAGGCGCTGGGGGCGCCTGGGTGGCTCAGATGGTTGAGTGTCTGCCATTGGCTCGGGTCATGATCCCGGGGTCCTGGGATCGAGCCGCATGTCAGGTTCCCAGCTCAGCAGGGAGTCTGCTTCTCCCTCTCCCTCTGCCTCTCCCTCTGCTTGTCCTCTGTCTCTGTCTCTCTCTCTCTCAAATGAATAAATAAAATCTTCACAAAACAAAAGCAGGGCTGGGGTGGGCGCTGAGCTTCTGTGTCCCTCTCAGGCAGTGCCACGTCTGCAGCCACAGTGAACAGCCCATGTTGAGGCACTTTCTCCCACGGAGACTGCACAACACAGACTTATTGGGTGCCTACCTTGTCCACCTGGGCTCCCATCTTGCCACGATGTATGTAACAGAGCAGGGACTGTCCTACTGCTGTGTGGATTCACGGGGCTTAAAAATTCACAAGGCAAACCCACAGAACGTACAACAGCACCCTAAGGTATAAAATGGACTCTGGGTGACAAATGATTTGTCAACGTAGATTCACAGTTTGTAACAAACATGCCACTCGCTGGCGGATGCTGATGGTGGGGGAGGCCGTGCATGTGTCGGGGGAGAGGACATACAGGAAATTACACCTTCCGCTCAATTTCGCTGTTCAGTGAACCTAAAACAGCTCTTTGAAAAAACAAAAGCTTTTAAAAATCTCTTATAAAGCTTTTTAAGAAGTTTTTAGAAATCCACGAGGGAGATGCCTAACTGTCTCTAGGAACTTGTTGGTCTTACCCAAGCAAGATAATTTTTTTTGTTTTCTTCTTTTTAGTGATATTGCTCTAACTGGAAATCATCCCCAAATACAGTAGTCGATCATGGAATCTTGGACTTTCCGACCTGAATGGATCCTTTAAGACCTTAGTCGATCCCATCACATTGCAAAGGAGGCTCAAACATTTTAAGCTGACTTGCTTAAAATAGCACCTGGGCCCTAGGCAGCCTTAGGAAGGCAGGTTCATAAATTCTCAGTGATTGAAGGCTCCTCACACACCACAGCACACTTAGTCAAATCAGTCCATTTAATTACAATTGCTAGTAAAGAAATTACGTTGGAAAACATGCCAAGTTATATTACATTGCAAAGGAGCTGAAAGCATATACTATTGTTTTGTGCTACTGAAGCCCATGCATAGGCCTGCCTTCAGAGCCGAGAGGCCTCACCATCCCCCTGGAGACAGCTCACATGTGCAGGCCTGGGTGCTAGGAAAACAACACGTCGTCCTCGGAGGGCTGGCCTGGGAAACCAGCAGCAAAAACCTCTGAAGAGCTTTAATCCAAATAGAACCATCACTTTTGCTTCTTTGTTAAACTGTGGAACTTTCGAAACATAATGAGTCATCTCAACTCTGTGTGGATATTAAGCCTACTACCAAACAAGAGCCCTGCCCTCTAGGATTTCTAAGACTTAAAAAAAAAAAAAAAAGCAGATAGTTAAACTACTGCCCAATTTGGTCAATGTTTAGCGACTTTTATTCTTTTTACAGTTCTTGGGTTATCCTGAAGAAGATTTTAGTGCCGTTATTAAAATCATCCTCCGGGGTTGCCTGGGTGGCTCAGTGGGTTGGGCCTCTGACTCTTGATTTTGGCTCAGGTCATGATCTCCGGGTCAGGGGGGATCAAGCCCCAAATCCAGCTCTGCGCTCAGTGGGGGAGTCTGCTTGGGATTCTCTTCCTTTCCCTCTGCCCCTCCCCCTGCTCACACTCTTTCTCTCTGTGTCTCTAGGATACATAAATAAATCTTTAAAACAAATATCATCCTCCCCCCTTCCCATTTTTCTCCCTAGTTTAGAAAAGAGTATCTTCCTTCCCTTTCTTTTTCCAAACCCAACTGTATACTAATACCTTCTACTAGATCACTCTCTCTTCCAACTGGTACTGGTTTTATTATCAAATAATCAAGATAAGAAATGCTATTTATGGGGCGCCTGGGTGGCTCAGTTGGTTAAGCGACTGCCTTCGGCTCAGGTCACGATCCTGGAGTCCCGGGATCGAGTCCTGCATCAGGCTCCCTGCTCGGCAGGGAGTCTGCTTCTCCCTCTGACCCTCCCCCCTCTCATGTGCTCTCTCTCTCTCTCTCATTCTGTCTCAAATAAATAAATAAAATCTTTAAAAAAAAAAAGAAATGCTATTTATAAAAACATATTTGCCAGGTATATAGATAATAATACAAAGAACTCTTGAGTTCCCATCACCCAGTTTAAGAAGAAAGATTGCCCTTTCCTCTGGCATCCCCTGGGGACCCCTCCCCCCCTTCCCTTCCACTGAGAGAATCACTCTTGAACTATGCCTTTCTCACAGCCTTCCTTTTCCTTATAGTCTTACCACATGTGTGTATCCCTAAAGAATACATACTCTCCAGCTTGGTGTGTTTTCAAACTTTATCAAAATGGAATTATATTGCATATATTCTGCTGCAACTTATTTTTCACTCCATATTTTTTTAGGTTCATCCAAGTATATTTTTTGCATGTAATTATTCTCACTTCAACATGAATTCCATGGTACGAATATTATAAAATTTATTTATCTATCTATTGTTGATGAACAGGTGGACTACTGTCAATGTTGCTTTTACAAATATTTCCTTTTCTTAAGATTTCATTTTTATTTATTTGAGAGAGAGAGAGAGAGCATGAGCAGGAGGGGAAAAGGGAGAGTGAGAAAGAGAAGGAGACTCCCCACTGAGCAGGAAGCCTGATGTGGGACTCAATCCCAGGACACGGGGATCATGACCTGAGCCGAAGGCAGACGCTTAACCAACTGAGCCACCCAGGTGCCCCTCTTTTTTTCTTTTTTTACGTAGGCTGCATGCCCAGTGTGTGAAGCTCAATGTGGGGCTTGAAATCACTACCCTGAAATTAAAACCTGAGCTGACATCAAGAGTCAGACGCTTAACTGACTGAGCCACCCAGGTGCCCCAAACATTTCTGATATGAACTTTCTTACTCATCTTTTGATACACAAATGTATATATAAAATATAAATGTTTGAGTATGCATGTGCACATGTATGTATTTGTATATGTTTGTGTGTGTGCACCTGTGTTTTAAGAATGTATGTGCATGTGTGCATGTGTGTGTGCGCGCATGCACGAGAACAGAACTGTTGGGTTAAGAGGCACCTGGGTGGCTCAGTTGGTTAAGTGTCTGACTCTGGCTCGCATCATGATCCCAGGGTCCTGGGATCAAGCCCCATGTCAGGCTCCCTGCTCAGCAGGGAATCTGCTTCTCCTTTTCTCTCTCCCTCTGCTTCTCCCCCTGCTCGTTCTCTCTCTCAAATAAATAAAATCTCTTTTTTAAAAGATTTTATTTATTTATTTGACAGAGAAAGAGATAGCGAGAGCAGGAAAACAAGCAGGGGGAGTGGGAGAGGGAGAAGCAGGCTCCCCGCCAAGCCGGGAGCCCAATGTGGGACTCGATCCCAGGACCCTGGGACCATGACCTGAGCCGAAGGCAGACGCTCAACGGACTGAGCCACCCAGGTGCCCTCAAATAAATAAAATCTTAAAAAAAAAAAAAAAGAACTGCTGGGTCAGAGGAGATGTTCATCTGAAATTTTACTAAATAATGCCAAGTAATCTTTCAAAGTAGTTGAATCAACTTAGACTCCCACACTTGATTGCTATAAATTCTCACCAATACTTAAAGACTCCTGATATTCACATTTTTACTAATCTGGTTGGTGTGAAACCTTAAGAGTTTTAAGGTTTTCATTTGCATTTCCCTGATTATAATAGACCGAGCACCTTCTCCATATCTGTTAGCCATTCATGTTGCCTCTTCTGATATCTTTTCAATTCTACTGCCCATTTTGCTATTGGGTTGTCTTTTTCTTTCTGATTTAAAGGCATTCTTGATATATTCTGGATACTAATCCAATGTCAGTTATAACTTCTCCCAGTTCTGTAGCTTATTGTCTGATTCTCTTTATGTGGCCTTTTGATGAACAGTAGTTCTCAATTTTAATATGGTCAAATTCACCAATCTTTTCTGTTATTGTCTGAGGTTCACATGCATTGGTCTTAACACAGAGGTTTAAGAAATCCTTCCCTACATCAAAAGGCATAACGATGGTCTTATATTGTCTTCTAAAAGTTTTAAGGTTTTGCCTTTCTCATTTAAAGCCACGTGTGCCTGGAGGTGTAAAGTCTGTGTGCACATGTGTGTACATGTGCATGTATGTAGTATGTAGTATGAACATGGACAAGAGTATCCCAGACCGATGTTACTCAAAGTGTTTGCACTTTTCATTACTGGCCTGCAATGAGAAAAGGTGCTGAGCCAGCATGTAACTCAATGCATGGCTTCTTCAGAGAGTAGGTCGTGATACAAAAATGTAACTGTCAGCTGAACCAGAAAGCATGCTCCACAAAGGGTCAATTCGTGCTCTGGTCTAAGTTCCTTATCTCATCTTGGATGGAAGACAAGACTTTGCAGGCCAGCTCATTGCACGGTATCACCTGGGCAGAGGATGTGGGATCTGTACAAGGTCCAGTGGGGTGGGAGAGATGGAGGAAGAACTAGTAATGCAGCCCAGTGAAGAACACAGAGAAGACCAGTGTGTCTGGGAAAGAAGGAAGGAAAAATAAAGTGCCCCCAAAATGGAGTCAGAGGGAAGTAGGGCATCAGAACACACAAGGCTTGGAAGCCATGATGTTGAGGATAACGATTTCATAAACGCAATGGGAAGCCATCAAACGCATTTAGAAACATGAGAATGACATGACCAGAAGAATGGTTTTAAAATTCCCTCCTGCTGCAGTGTACAGAGCAGGTTAACAGGGGGCAAGAGGAGATGTGGAGAGACTGGTAATGTGCTCACAGTAGTCGAAGCTTGAGATGATGGTGGCTTACGTTAGAGTGGTCTTTCCTTCCAGAACTCTGCTACTCAGTGTGGGCTGTAGGCCATCAGCAACACCACGGATGTTTCAGAAATGCAACCTCTTTGGCCCATCAAGACATTAGTGGGTCAGAAACTGCTTTCAACAAGATTCCAGGTGATTCATGTGCCCATTAAAGTTTGAGAGCACTAGCCTGAGATTTTTTTTTTTTTTTTTTTTTTTAGAGAAATCCACATGGAGATATCAAGTTTGCAAACAGATATATGAGCCTGGAGATAAACCTACAAAAGGAAGGAGAAATCTGAGAAGCAGGGGGAACCAGGAATGTGAGATGACAAGCAGACAGAGGACTGCAAGGTTGATGAGGCAATGTGGCATGGGATTTAGGCATGGCCATGGGCAATTCTAATGCAAGTACAGGGACCTTCCTTTGAAAGGTACTGGACTAGAGCAATGCCAATGGAACAATCCAGAAAAAAGGAAGAGATGGAAGAGGCAGTGGATAAGTGAGGAACCCCGGTGGCTGAGAAGGAAGAAGAAATGGCATCCAGAGGGGAAGTGACCTTTGATCCTCAATTAGATGACAGACTGAGAAGGGGAGAGCAGAAACTGGTCAGTTGTATAGACATGCTGGTGAGAACATAAGGGAATTCTGGTCAGAGGTAGCATAGGGCAGAGTGCGCCGAGACAGTGAAGAATGTGTGAAACAGACATGGAGTAGGGAGCAGGGCTCCCTACAGACATGAACAACACCGTCAGGCTCTCCCATGGAGCTACAATCCAAAACCAGAAAGCAGGTTTCATGTCCCATGTGAGGAAAAGCTGCTGTTCCCAAATCAGCATTTTGGGCTACAGTTGGATATGGGGACTTACCCAAAGAACAATCATTGATGAGCTCTCAGGGTGAATGTTAAGTACCTGACTGCATAGTCCTGATACTTGAAGATCTCAATACTATGCACAACTTCTTTTAGAGATCCTCCTTTGGGGGCGTGTGAGTGGCTCAGTTGGTTAAGCATCTGCCTCTTGATTTTAGCTCAGGTCATGATCTCAGGGTCATGAGATGGAGCCCCAAATTGGGCTCTGTGCTGAGCGTGGAGCCTGTTTAAGATTCTCTCTCTCCTTTTCCCTCTGCACCCCAACCCGCTCTCTCTCCCTCTCTAAAAAGAAAAAAAAGAAGAAATCTTCCTTTGACATCTTTTGTTGCTCAGCTTTTACTAAGTCACAGACAACATTAAAATGTCTATATTTCTAGGGGCGCCTGGGTGGCTCAGATGGTTGAGCGTCTGCCTTCAGCTCAGGTCATGATCTTGGGGTCCTGGGATCGAGCCCCATGTCAGGCTCCCAGCTCAGCAGGCAGTCTGTTTCTCCCTCTCCCTCTGCCTCTCCCTCTACTTGTGCGCTCTCTCTCTCAAATAAATAAATCAAATCTTCTAAAAATGTCCATATTTCTATATTTCACATCTGGTATGGGCTGGATTGTGACCCCCCCCAAAAAAATTCATACGTTGAAGATCTAACCCCCAGTAAGGCTGTATTTAGAGATGGGCCTTTGCAGAGGTGGATGTGGTTACATGAGATCATAGGGGTGCCGTCCTGATCCAGCAGAACCGGTGTCCTTCTGAGAAGAGGGAGAGACACCAGAGCTCGCTCTCTCTCGGCACACTGGCACGGAGAAAAGGCCACATAAGAACACAGCAAGAAGCCACCATCTGTAAGCAGACAGAGGCCTCCCCAGAAACCAACACTGCTGGCACTTGATCTTGAACTTCCAGCCTCCAGAACTATGAGAAAATAAATGTCTGATGTTTAAGCCACGCAGTCTGTGGCATTCTGTTATAACGGCCCAAGAGGCTAGGATACATCTTTCATTCCTGATTCAAACAAGAGGCGCTGGGATGGGGCAGGGATTACCAGAAACAAGAGCCTGTGGGCCTTGGGCCTTACCCTGGTCTACTACAGTTAATTAACTGCTAACTTTGAGTAAGTCAGGTCACATTCCTGGGTCTCAGTTCCCTCTTCGGCTGGTAAGATAGAGGGTTCCTGAAAATCACTACCTGACAAATGAGCATTCGTGTGTTGGCTTTCTATATACAGGCCTGAAATAGGCCCCTCTGCTTATGCTGTAGGTTTTCTCAGGGTTCTCTGTTGTTTGCAGGGGCAACAGCTCTGACCACATAAGCAGGAGGGGAATTCAATGGAAGGTGACCAGAGGGTCCACAGAACGGACAAGGCAGATCAGTTTCAGAACACAGACAAGAGCCACGTGCGGCTGGGCAGCAGAGAAGCCCATTGCCGAGCGTGTCCACTGGTGAAACCAAGTCAGGTCTCCACTGGCCCAGCTGCCAGTGGACCCACCATTCCTCTGCTTCGTGGCAAAACATCCTCAACACTCAAAATCCAGCTGGGAGGAGGATCCCACTGGCCATGCCTAAATCCCATGCCACATTGCCTCATCAACGCTGCAGTCCTCTCTGACCCTCACACGATGAAAGATTTTTCGAAAAGGGAAAGGGTGGCCTCCCAAAGTGACAAATGGCCACTATGTCCATAGAGGAGGGTGTTTCAGTTTTAGCTAATAAAAAGCACAGCTCTTCAGCACCAGTAGAATACAATCCCAGTCAGAGAGGGAGACAGCAGGGCCAAAAGCTCCAGAACATTCCACAGAGAAATGGGCCCTGTTCTACCTCAAACTTGCTCAGGTCCCCTAGAGAAATCCCTGATAATTAGCTACACCTTCCATTTCCTCCTCTAGAGATGGGAACACGTAACAATGAGTGACTTCACTAAAACATGGAGAGAACTAATGAGTAACTTCAGAGAACAACTACACAAAATACTGAATAATGGTACCACAAAGCTTTTTTAAAAATCCATACTATGACAGCTAAAACATCAGTGCACTGGTCCCCTATCTCCTTATCCACGGTTTCACTCCACAATTTCTGTTAGCTGCAGTCCAGAAGCAAATGATCCTTCTTCTGACGTAAGCTCAGAAAGTCAACAGAGACTTAACATGACATCACAATGCCTACGTCATTCACCTCACTTCACCTTGTCACGTAGGCATTTCATCATCTCCCATCAACACAAGAAGGCTGAGTACAGTACAAACTAAGATATCTTGAGAGAGAGTAGATTCATATAACTTTTATTACAGTATATTGTTATAACTGTTCTATTCTATTACTAGTTATTGTTGTTAATCTCTTACTATGCTAATTTTTAAGTTAAACTTTACCACAGGTATGTATGCATAGTATATATAGGGTTCAGTACTATCCACATTTTCAGGCATCCACGGAAACGGGCCTTGGAATGTATACCTCATGGGTAAGGGGCTGGGGGGCTACTATATCGGCTTCGTGCCTGATTTTCTCATTTGAGCAGATAAAGATATTGAAATGTTGGCTTAATTCAAAGCATGGTACAGAGTATTTATCGGAAGTTGTTGGTTTGCTTTGCTCTCTTCTTTCCTAAATAAAACGCAATCCTCTTTTACCAACCTGCAAGGCAAGGCTGTCAGCACTGCAAGCAACCAAAACCAGCCAAACTAAACTCCCAACTCACTAAAAACAAAGGCAAAAAATTCTCAGTCAGCCATCTGTTTCTAAAATAATTTAATTCAAAACACAGCCCCATAACAACAGGGAAAAGGACACCATCAGCTTCAGGATAATCTTCTGTCTCTGGTTCCACTCAGGGCCAGAATGGCACACGACATCCCATGACTCAGCACGAAGAGGCACCTTCCCTCCCAAACACAGGACCCAGCAGCCATTCGAGCCCACACAAATGCACAAGCCCATAACTAAGTGACCAGGAGACATCACTGCCTCGCTGGGTGGGTCTAATTCCAACGAACAGTAAAGAGCTTATGCTACAGGATCAATTCCTTAATTCAGCTCTGAATTAAGCTTTCATATTTTATCAGGGGGGCAGGAGGCTTAAAAGACAGAGAGGAGCCATTCCGGCTAGAAGCAGTCACACAGACAAAGGCCCCATGTCTGGACAATGTGGGATGTGTTTGGGTAACAAACAGTAGTGGCTCCAACCAGCTGCAGAGAAGACTAGAAAAGGTGGCTGAGGAATGTGAGACAGTCCGTAGACAATGGGGATCCACTGGGTATTTCGAGCAAAGGGGCCTTTTTAGCAGCTACACCGCAGAAAGAGCAACTTGACAGAAGCAGGAAACAGTGATCCATCCCACGCTCAGGTACACGGCCAACGGGGCAAGCAGGAACAGAGCATGATCACACAGGAAAGGAAAAGAAGCCACAAGTCAGAGAGATGCACAAAAGTAAAACCTGCAAAACTCGGCAGCTGGCGGGAGGGACAGGGCAAGAGAGAAGAAGTCCAAGGTGATTCTGAGTCACAGATTCAACTGCCCACTACAGAGAACTCCACCGAGTACCTGCCCCTAAGAACCCCCTGACCAGCCCTCCATGCCAGCTCACGCTCATTCTCACGGCAGGGTCTTTCCGAGAACTCTCAGATCCCTTCATCCCCATTACCACTACTTAAGAGTTTGAGTCCTTATCACTCCTTGCTCAGAACTCTACCAAGCCAGAATGGTCCCCTGCTTGCTCAGGGACTTCACACTGGAGGAGAGGAGACAGGAGTTACAAACTCAGAAGGCTGCTAAGGAAACGAGGAAGATGCTGGAGACCCAGAATGATGGGCAAAGGTCAGGAAGATCAACCCTGAGGAGGCTGTGTCTGAGCCAACACCTAGAAGACGAGAAGCCAGGAGAAAAAGAGAGTGGAAGATTGCTCCAGGCAAAGGAGATGGTGCACGCAAAAGCCTGAGGCAGGAAAGATGTCGAGAGATGTGAATATAGCTGGTGTGCGGGGCACAGAGCTGGCGAGGGGAGTCTGGCTGGGGGCGAGGCTGGTGCAGAAGGCAGGAAGTCAACCCCAGGTGGGTAGAAATGTGATTCTAGTGCTCAAAAGAGCCGCTGGGGCTGGGGAGACAGATTTGGTGATTCTCTGCGGAAAGATGATGACTGAAGTCAAATGACCCCATCAAGGGAGAGAGAGAGAAAAAAAGTTCAACTCCTGTAACTCTAGTTCATTTAAGGGGCGGCAAGAGAACCCAGTTTTCTGCAGCAATCAGAAGGGGCGACCTTTAGTAATCATACCAGACAGAGTGCTATTTACATACCCTTCTACAATCCAATTCAGTCAAGCACACAAATTATTCTCATCCTTACTTAGTTTATTTCCATTCACTGACAATCTTTCCCAAACCCCCTCTTCTGCCTGCTTATTGGTATGAAGAGCCTACTGATTAGCAATTATCCATAGCATTAACTCTCTAAGTATCTATAATTATGACTTCTCTTGGTTTATTTGAGGGCTCCGTGGGACTCCAGGATAAGGAATAACATGAAGTTAATGTAAATACTAATTTGCCAAGAAACTAACCAGACCAAATATGTAGATAAGCCAAAAGGCAATTTTCCAAAATTGAGGCTTTACCAGTGTACAGAGTTCTATATTTGTTTTTGCTATTTTAAAGTGTCTAAATGCCACCACTAAACCAATTTCAGCATTTTAAACTTTTTATTATGAAATTTTCAGACATACACAAAAACAGAAAGACTAGAACCCATTACCAAGCTTCAACACCAACTCTTGGCCATGTTCTCTTCCTCTATGCCCCACTTTTTTTTTTCAACAAGAGTAAAGCAAATCCCACGTACTATTCTTTTCACCAATAAATACTCTGATAAACACTTTAAAAAACCATAACCACAATCATTATCACAGCCAACAAAATTAAAAATAATTCCTAATATCATCTAATTACATGTTCCATACTTAGTTCTCCTTGGTGGCCTCCAAATATGTTTGTTCAATTGCTTTTTGCAAATCAGAATCCAAACCAAGAACACACACTGCTTTGGGTGATGTGTCTCCTAAGTCTCTCTTACTCTACAAGAGTTTCCTCCTCCTTTTTTCTTTTTTTAAGCTCTTACAATTTACTTGTTAAAGAAAAAGGTCATTTGTCCCCATAGCCAGCCCATATTCCATATTTGGCTAACTATATTCTCATGGTGTCATTTAACATGTTCTTCT
Organism: Neomonachus schauinslandi; assembly: GCF_002201575.2. Lineage (NCBI taxonomy): Eukaryota > Metazoa > Chordata > Mammalia > Carnivora > Phocidae > Neomonachus > Neomonachus schauinslandi. Next base: position 91,012,466 of record NC_058414.1, read on the forward strand.
AACCCCCAAATTTTCTATAAACTGGTCATTACATCGAGAGCCTTCATTAGATTCAGGATTAATATTTTTAGCAAGAATATTTTCTAGGTGGTCTTTTGTACTTCCCATGGCAACACTTCAGGAGGTGACTGATGCCTGGCTATCCCACGTTGAGTGATGCTAAACTTGATCAGGGGCTTTAGGTGGTGACAGTCTGCTTTACCAACATGATAAGACTCTTCATCAACTTTTCACCTAATGATTAAATAGTCAAGATGATTATTGCTTACATCCATTATTTCATTAGGGAGGTTGGAAGTTATTTAAGCCTGTGTTAATTAAAAGATATTCCTAACACTTTTGAGAAATACTCACAGAAGGAATAATTATTATTTGGTGTCTGAAACAATAACATGATTACATAATAACATATTTGTGTGTGTTTGAGAACATTTCTTAAGTCACCTGATTAATTCAATACAAAGATGTTCATTTCTGTACTGTTCTTTAGAAAGATTATTGATAAATTACTAATTCTGCGCATAATAGAATAAAGCCTATGTCTGTCTGACTCTCTCTTAAATTCAAAGTTCCTAAAAGATAGTGAATAAAAAATAAAGGAAATCTTGGAAATTATGAGAATTATGAAGGAGGAAAGGAGGAGGAAATAAAATGTCAGAATATCTCAAAGCAGTACATTTATTTTAGTCCCTTCCCAAGGAGAGATGAATGAAGTACTAAAATAACTTTAAAACATGATGGTCAATTTCACTTTTTCCCAAACCCCTTAACCGGGGTTTCAAGAAAATAGCAAAAAAGAACCTGAATCTTTTTCTTCCCTGTCCCATACTCAGAGAAGTTAATAAACAGTATAATGCCTTGGAGAACAAAAGAATCCTCCCCCCTCCTCCAAAACTGGAGACTAGTTAATACCTTCTGCCCAATCATTTAATGACCCTGAGAAAGCCTCTATTAATAGCCAAGCCTCCCAGGCCAGCCTGCATTTCCCCCTGGGGCAGGGAGCCTGCAGCTCACAGAACAAGCCTGCCTGCCCCAAGTAGGAGGGGAGGGGGGGGAGCCCCACCATCAGATGTGACCTCCAGGGATGATGAGGAGGGACACCGAACTCCATGAGTAAGGAAATGTTTAAAATGTTGCAATGAATGCCACTGAGCCGTATACTTAAAAATTATTAAAATGGTAAATTGTATGTTCTGTGTATCTTACCACAATAAAGAAAAAATGTTGCAATGGCCAACTGGTCAACTGAGCCTACAGGATTGTGTCCTCGATAACCACCCCTCTGTGCCAGCTGATCCCTCTGCTGCCAAAACCACTTGCTCTCTCCACAGCACCACACTACCTCTCTGGGGCGATGGATCTTAAATTGCACGCAAGAGTTTTCAAGGGACATTTCCAGATTATCATTCTTGAATAGCTATGCACAAAAGTCTTTATAATTACACAACAAACCAGAATTCTATTCATTAAAAATGGCTTCCCAACTTGAAAACTAGGCTCATGGCATCCCAACACAGGCCTATCAACTTGGGGTGCATTACACAGTATGTAAAAGAACGACACAGTAAGGATAACGTCTCGGACCCTATATCCATAGGGGCGTTGAAAAGAGCTTCCAGGGTCAGCTCGCATCAGGACTGCACAGGAGTAATGCCACGGGAAGACTCTGTACTTGGTTAAGGATGCTGAGGCCCATGGGGAGGCCCCAAGAAGGGATCCGTGAAAGGGTTGGGAACTTTCCCAGGGGTGAGCTTTCCTGGGCAGTGTGCCCATAATACATTCACTGCCTTACCTGCAAGGGGAAACGGGAGGTGGGGCCTGAAGCAGGAAAACCCAAGCAGGAATACAAAGGACCAAAGGACCTGCTTCCCCCAGCAACTCAGAAATGGCTCCCTGGGGCCTCACACAGTGGACAGGCCACTAAAATGTGTCCCTCCGGGCAGTCTCTCTTCAATCACCGAGGACTGCAGTTAGACCCACAAGAAAGAAGCATGAATATAAGAAGAGATCTCCTCATCTGTGAAAATGATGATGACGAAGAGCTCCCTCTGTTCCTAGATGGTTCACACATACCCCTGCACTCTCACCTAGCCCTGTCGGGAAGGTAGGAAAGGTCCCCTCAGTGCTTCAGCGACAGGAAGGCAGGCACAGAGAGTTCTAGCTTGCCCCAAGCCCAGCAAGAGAGTCAGGACTAGGACTCCAGTCTGTCTGCATCTTCAGTCACAACATACAAAAGGACTACCCCGCATGATGCAAACAACACCCACCTGAATACATTTGAACTTAAAAGCAATATAACTGCCAACAAGCACAGGAAACGATGTTCAATGTCATTAGTCATTAGAGAAACTACCATGAGATACCAATTCACACCCATTAGGAGAGTCCTATTTAAAAAAAAAAAAAAAAAGAGTTTCACAGGTGCTCAACAAGTTAAACACAGAATTACCGTAGGACCCAGTAATTCCACTCCTCGGAATATACCCAAAAGAACTGGAGACAGGTGTTCAAACAAAAACTTGTACAGGAATGCTCACAGCAGCGCTATTAACAACAGTCAATAGGTGCAAATGACCCAAATATCCATCAACTAATGCAGAGACAAAACGTGGTACACTCATACAATGCAATATAATTCAGCCATAAAAACGAATGAAGGACTCATACATTCTCCGACACAGATGAACCTTGAAAACATTACGCTAAGTGAAAGCAGCCAGACACACACACACACAAAACACATATTGTATGATTCCATTTGCATGAAATAACTAGAATCAGCAAACCCAGAGAAACAGAAAGCAGATTAGTGGCTGCCGGGGGTGGGGGCGGGAGTGATGGTTGCACAACACTGTGAATATCCCTAACGCCACCAAATTGCACTTTAAAATAATTAAAATGGCAATTTTCGGTTATGTGTATTTTACGATAATGTTAAAGCAATCAATTCAAGGGCTCAAATACAAAGAGGTCCTGGGTACAAGTGAAACATCCTTATGCCAGTTTAACTGGTAAGCTTGCTATCCTGAAGCCAACTTTCCGATCACCGCAGTGTTGCTCCGCGTGGTCCTGCTCTCAGAATCTCCTGAAGATCTTTTAAAAAGTATGGATTTCCAGGGGTGCCTGGGTGGCTCAGTCGTTAAGCGTCTGCCTTCGGCTCAGGTCATGATCCCAGGGTCCTGGGATCGAGCCCCGCATCAGGCTCCCTGCTCGGCGGGAAGCCTGCTTCTCCCTCTCCCTTGCCTCCCATTCTCCCTGCTCGTGCGCTCTCTCTCTGTCAAATAAATAAATAAAACCTTTTAAAAATAAATAAATAAACAAAAATATGGATTTCCAGGCCTTTCCCCAGGCTTTCCAAGAGGATGGGACCCAGGAACCCAGTGCGTTAGCAGCACCTCTAAGACTCCCATCCTTGTCCTTCCAGCCAGTTCCCAGAGCTTCTCAAAAGAAAGGTGTTAATCACCTCCTTACTATATGCTGACAGCCGCCGTCTGGGTGCTCTCCCTGAGCTGTTAGCATCTGCTGCATTAGCGCTCAGTGGCATTTGCTCAGTCAAGCCCCTCCACCAGGCAGAAGCTGACCTTGGTCCTGCTATTTGCAGTCCTGTGCCACTTCTGGTCCACAGAGTGGTTACCTTGCTTTCGAGACTGATGAGACTTTTTGGTTTTCTATGTTTGTACTTCATCTGTTAATTTCAGGTATTTAAAGTACAGTTCGGGGCGCCCGGGGGGCTCAGTCGTTAAGCGTCTGCCTTCGGCTCAGGTCATGATCCAAGGCTCCTGGGATCGAGCCCCGCATCGGGCTCCCTGCTCGGCGGGAAGCCTGCTTCTCCCTCTCCCACTCCCCCTGCTTGTGTTCCCTCTCTCGCTGTGTCTCTCTCTGTCAAATAAATAAAATCTTTAAAAAAAAAATTAAAAAACAAAGTACAGTTCATATTTAAAGCCTGAACTCACACGCGCCATCTGGCCCAAAGACTGTGATTGATTTCTGACCATCTCCACTTTAAAACCAGACTACTAACACAGTTTCTTCTAGACATATTAAAAGCATCCTTTAAGATGAACCAATTTTTAGGGGCACCTGGGTGGCTCAGTCGGTTAAGCAACTGCCTTTGGCTCAGGTCATGATCCCAGGGTCCTGGGATCGAGCCCCGTATCGGGCTCCCTGCTCAGCGGGGAGTCTGCTTCTCCCTCTCCTTCTCACCTGCTGCTTCCCCTGCTTGTGTGCTCTCTCTCTCTCTCTCTTTCTGTCAAATAAAAAAAAAAAAAACCAATTTTTAAATAAGATTATAAATTTTTTTATATGAGTGGCAATTTTGAAATGTACCTCCAGTCTGGATCAACAGCAATTTTGGCAAAGAACACTTTGTAAGCTAGTTCCCCCATCTCTTACTAACCTCCCTCCCCCTTGTCACTCCCCCCCCCATCTCTCCCCATCCTTCACCAGCTTCTCCATAGCGCTTGTGTGCTCATCTGCCTCTTGTCTTCTCCCTTTTCTCCACTGGTTCAGCACAAGAATATGAAACCAAATAACATATTATATTCATTGTTACATTTACCGAGTGGGGCTTTTTATTCTCTGCTTTTAAACACTGGTTATAATTTGTTCTTTTAAAAAATGGTTTTTTTTTCTGCTGGTATGTAAGCCTTGGTTGATTTCTCTAGAGGCATCAGTGGCCTCTAAGAGAAAGAGAGTCTTGATTACTGACACCATTTAAAAAAGGAACACGGGGCATCCTCAGCGAGAATTTTAAACTACTTTACTGTCATGATACAATGACTCCTTCTTTTGCTAGGCTATAGGGACAGGAAGAAAATCTCTCAGAGACCAAAGGTATTCTAAAACAGAACTTTAGCTTATAAATAAATAAATAAATAAAGGCCTTATAGCAGTCCTACACAGGGACATGTAGAGGTCACCAGCTGTCTGGAATAATCCCTGACCCATCGGCGTCTGTAATGTGCCCCCTATTCGACAGTGACAACAAAAAATGCCTCCGCAGGTGGCCCTACCCAGCTGAGAACCACCGATGTGCTGCATCTTTACCGGGGCAGCCTGGGAAGAGCAGCAGATGAGGACCTGCGAACAACCCCCAAGGCACCCTCGGCAGCCCCACTCCCAACTGGTCCCGGAAAAGCACAGGAGGACGTTCACTTGGGTTTATCGACGTGTTCACACCAAGCGGGAGGGACTAAAAGTGAACTCTCTCACTCCCTTTTACACGATCTCCCTGTTTTTAAGGTTGTTAGTATAGAATCACGATTTATCCAGCTGTGTTCCTTGAGTGATTTGTGGCCCCTGTGCTGATCAATTTCCCTGAGATGAAATGAAAAGCCACAAAACCCCATTTATTAACATTGGTGATGGCTAATATTTCCTGACTGTCTCCTGTCAGCCAAGTTTTGTGCTAAGCACCTTTCAGGGATTAGAGCACTTAATTTTCCCAATAACCCATTCTGCAAATGAAGAAACTAAAGCTAGAGAGGTTAAGGAATCCACGAGGGCCATCCAATAGTAGGACACAGAACGGGAATCTACACATGGGTTTGCCAGCCTCCAGCCCAGGTGGTGGTCTCCAAACTGACAGGTCACACACTCCCCATTAAAAAATTCCCAAGCAGGGGTGCCCGGGTGGCTCAGTAGTTAAGTGTCTGCCTTCGGCTCAGGTCATGATCCAAGGCTCCTGGGATTGAGCTCCCTGCTCAGCAGGAAGCCTGCTTTTCCCTCTCCCACTCCCCCTGCTTGTGTTCCCTCTCTCGCTGTGTCTCTCTCTGTCAAATAAATAAAATCTTTTTTTTTTTTAATTCATGAGAGTAAGGGGGGGGGGGAGAGGCAGAGGGAGAGGGAGAAGCAGACTCCCCGCCTAGCAGGGAGCCTGATGCGGGACTCGATCCCAGGACGCTGGGATCATGACCCGAGCCAAAGGCAGACACTTAACCATCTGAGCCACCCAGGTGCCCCAATAAATAAAATCCTAAAAAAAAAAAAAATTCCCAAGCACACCTCTACTCACGTGCTTTTTAAAACCCCACACAAAGCCTACTGTTTTAATATTATGAATCTTACAAATCATACACAAAACCACATTTTCTTTTAAGTAGGCTCCACGCCCAGCATGGAGCCCAACACAGGGTTTGAACTCACAACCCTGAGATCAAGACCTGAGCTGAGTTCATGAGTGGGATGCTTAACCAACTGAGCCACCCAGGCACTCCACACACAAGCACATTTTAAGAGAATGATGTAAACATAAATAAATAAATAATAAAAGAATGATGTAAACATGTGATAAATGACATTATTCAGTATCAATATTCAGGGGCCAATTTCTTACTACATCATATAAAATACTCTTACAGGTGGAATTGCGTCCCCCCGCCAAAAAATATGTTGAAGTTCTTACCCCCAGGACCTCCAGACATGACCTTCTTTGGAAACAGTTTCTATAGGGAGCCGGTACCTTTCCGTGGCTTTCAGCCAGCTTGGAGTACTTTGTGTGGGCAGCCCTGGGAGACCACAGAGATTCTGTCACTGTCTGCCGGGCAGGTGACCAGGCTGAAGAGCTCAGCAGGGAACAGGAGCGGCGTGGGCTCAGCGTTCCTGCTCACCTGTTTGCACTGTTAAATTACGCTCTGTAAGTCTCCACGCCCTTGAACAAGTCAGTTTAAGCCACTGGTCTACTAGGGAAAATTTGTTTATATATAATTTGAAAATCCACTTACCAGAGCATTCCCACACCTCCGTCCACCCCAAGCTGCTGGAAGGCAGCAAACAGAACGGACCCACTGCCATTGTTTCCATCCCCAGTGTTCCTATACTTCATGCTCCGTATGTGATGCGAAGCCCTCTGTCATACCCACCAAACGAGGGCGTCAGGGTCAACCCATACATGACTGATGATAAAACATCATCTCGATTTTTATATACAAAATAGATATTTTTAAAAATAAGCTAAACTTCTCATATTTTTCTCCTGGCCCCACTCTGGAGACCATAAGCCTATATGGCTGTCTCATCATCCAATAAAGAGACAAACCTGCAGGACTTCTCTGACGTCTTCACTACCATTCAAAAGGCCCACCAACTCCGAGTTAATAAAGGTCAAATCATCTAGTCTCATTGGGTCAACGCTTATTTATTGAGTATCTACCAGGTACCAAGTAAATTCCTAGGTGCCATAGAAACATTAAAAAAAAATAGCCACAAAGAACTTGAAAATTCTTGGGGTGGCAAGACAATTAAGTGTGACTGCAAGAGCAACAGAATTTCCAAAAGTACCATGAGATACGCTTGGGGAAGGCCTTCATAGCACCAGCAGGACTTAGGTCAGGACTGCAGAATGGCTGGACTTGCAGAGCAAACGCATATATGCCTTTAGGACCCATCAGGGAGCACCCATCACCACAAAGCAGCACAGGGGGAGGCTATGTGGAATGGTAGGGCTTCAGGGGACCTAGACAGCGCACCCCTGACCTCAAACCCCCAGATTCAAATTAGTCTAAACTTCCTCCAGAAATGCAATATATGCAACAGAATATGAGGAGGCTCCTTAAGTATTAATCTAATCTCTAAGATAGGTTCTTGAGTGAAAAAGGAAAGAACAGTGAACATGGAAAGTCGTCTGTGTAAAGGGATGCACGCAACGCGCGCACACACACACATTTTGTTTGCATTTGCATTAATCTCTGGAAGGATACAGAAGACACTGATACCCTTCAAGGAGGGAAATTAGGTGGCCAGGTAAGAAGGTGGGAGGGACACTTTGCTATTTGTAATTTGTGCCTTTTGAATTTATTTGAGGAAGTTTATCTGATCAAAGTACACAGGTAGCCACTACCTAAAGCAAGATACAGAACATTTCCATCAGCCCAGAAAGTTCTCTCATGCACCTTCTAGTCAGTCCCACATCCCCAATTCCTAACCCCCAGGCAATCACTTTCAGACTCTTACCAACATTTGCACATATTTTTTTAAAGGTTTTTATTTATTTATTGAGAGATAGTGATAGAGAGAGAGCATGAGAGGGGGAGAGTCAGAGGGAGAAGCAGACTCCCTGCTGAGCAGGAGCCCGATGCGGGACTCGATCCCGGGACTCCAGGATCATGATCTGAGCCGAAGGCAGCCGCCTAAACAACTGAGCCACCCAGGTGCCCTGCACATAGTTTTTAAAATTTAATGCCTAGGGGTGCCTGGGTGGCTCAGTCGGTTAAGCGTCTGCCTTTGGCTCAAGTCATAGGAATCGAGTCCCAAATCCGGCTCCCTGTTCGGCAGGGAGCCTGCTTCTCCCTCACCCCCCCCTGCTCCTGCTCTCTCTCGCTATCTCTCTCTCTCTCTCAAGTAAATAAATAAAATCTTTTTTAAAATAAAATAAAATAAAATTGTAATGCCTAAAAGGGCATTTCTCCACAGGCCCCACTATCCCCTACTGTCCTTTGATCACTGTGCCACCAGCCTGCTTCATTTATTTATTCTCTGCCTGGCTCCTCTCTGCAGACATCTGAGTTTGTGACCTATACCTTTTAAACTTTGAACCATGTGAAAGTATAACCTATTCAATAAAAGTTAGATTAATAAAAGTTTTAAAGTAACAAAATACCATACCATGTCTGCTGATTCTGGCTGGAAGCTTGTGATCCATGATTTAGATACATACTTGCTGAAAAATAGTTAAGCTGCTCAATACTGAGAATGCTCTGAAACAAACTTAACAAAAAGTTGTAACATTTCTTGAACTCCTCACTTTGCAACCTCAGAAGGCTCTTAAACACACGTGCCTAGAGAAGCCAGGGAGAAAAGAGGACTAGGAGTGAATCTCTATAAAATAAGGGGCGTGAGGTCAAGCAAAGGGGGCTGCCAAGAAGCATCCTCAGCATGGGCCACGGTTCATAAAAGTGGGCTTGGTGAGGCTGCCTATTCAGTTACCTCAAGATAAGACTGGAATCCACATTTTGTTGTGAAATCTCAGTTTTTAAACGTTGGTGAGTCTTTCAACATTTAAAAATAAATAAGTCTGCAGGCCAACGAGCCTACTTCTTCAGGCTCAAAACTCAAAACAGGAGCACCAGGAAATGTTTGCCCTAAGATTGAAGAGTTCCTCCCTCCTACACTGTTGGTGGGAACGCAAACTGGTGCAGCCACTGGGAAAAACAGTCTGGAGGCTCCTCAAAACATTAAAAATAGAATTACCATATGATCCAGTAATTCCACTACTGGGTATTCACCTGAGGAATATGAAAACACTAATTTGAGAAGATATATGCACCCCTGTTTATTGCTGCATTACTCCACAACAGCCCAATTTCGGAAGCAGCCCAAGTGTCCACCAATAGATGAAGGGATAAAGAAGTGATACACACACACACACACACACACACACAGGAATTACTACTCAGCCATAAAAAAGAAAGAAATCTTGCCATTTGCAACAACATGGACAGATCTAGAGGGTATAATGGTAAGTGAAATAAGTCAGGCAGAGAAAGACAAATACCTCATGATTTCACTCATATGTGGAATTTAAGAAACAAACAAATGAACAAGGAAAAAAAAAGAGAGAAACCAAAAACAGACTCAACTTACAGAGAACAAACTGATGGTTACCAGAGGGGAGGTGGGGGGGAGGGGTGAAACAGGTGATGAGGATTAGGAGTACACTTACCATAGTGAGCACTGCATAATGTATAGAATTGGTGAATCACTATACTGTACGCCTGAAACTAATATAACACTGTACATTAACTATACTAGCATTAAATTTTTATTTAAAAAATAAAAAAATAATAAAAAGATTAAGAGTTCCTTAAGTAACCTAACAATCACTTGTGTTCCCTGGAATGAATGCAGAGGCCCAGGGGCACCAAGGATCTGAGACAAACCCCAGAATTGCCCGTAGCACACCAGGCTCCCAGAGACCCATGGATGTGTCACACACACTAAGCAAACACATCTGAGCCAGCCCTAGGAGCCAGCACAGGAACTGGGGGCAGCTTATGCAAGGTCAAGAGAGCAGAGAGCAGATCTGAAGTCACCAGACTGTGCCAAGCCACAATCCTCCTAATTCATGCCACATTTTCAAGAAGATGGCTAAAGCCATCTTATTTTAAGATCTGCACAAAAACAAAGTTACCCCAGCCACATAAGCTAACACTCTGGTGGTCCCCATCGTATTCAAATTTGTGTCTGACATGATTGCACACACTAATTTAGTACTTTGGCTGTTAGAGGTCAGGATGAGGATTGCCTTGCTGGGAGGGGTTTGAGACTGGAAAAAGAAGGGGTAGAGGGGGTGAGGAGCCTTTCTGAAGGGCAGGTAATGTTCTGTTTCTTGATCTCAGTATTGTTATATAACTGTGTTCAGTCTGGGCAAATTCATTGAGCTATGGTAAGAGTACATATATATACGTACATAACATATATAATAATATTATATCATACCTCAAGATACAAGTAAAAGGTATAGAGATATAAAAAATTTCAAAAACTATACTTCTATCAAATTTGCAAAACCCTTAAAACACTTCTAACAGACCCACCAAACACTCCAACTAAGCTGGTCAGCTAGTTAAGCCACTCAGCTAAGCTGTTCCAAAAGGGAAAGGTTGCCTATAATCTTCCTTCCAGCCTTACTAGTCTTCCAGAAAAGAGAATATGCTTTGTGAGCCTTAATGCTTTGATTAGATGAATTCTTAAAAACCTGTATGGAAACACCTCTGGAATCTGAATTATATTGAAATGCCTTAGGGGCCTCTTATCATCTAAAGACCGTTTAGCACAAGAATAATCACTTCCAAATTACCTTCAGTGCTGTGCCTCCCCCGCCTTATTGCGCTGCGGAGGGCAGAGGCGACCCGCCCACCAGCTCCCTGATCCTCTTCCTCCCTAGGGCTGCTGTCCTCCTGTTCTGGCTGGAGTTGAAGCCACCCCCTCTCACCAGATCGTCTCTCCCGCTTTGTTAAATTATCAGCACCATCTCCCATAATGTCCCCACCACCTTCACCCTCACCTTGGCCCACTTGTGCACCCAGTTACCTCCCTATCACTCCTTCATCATCCCCAAGGTCAGGTGCACCTCTCCCCTACCCACCTACTTACACATCTTCCTCTCTGAAGCCAAACATGGCATCACAGAATGCAGGCTCACGGGACCTTCCCTCCACCCCCAGCTTCATCTCTCTTCCTCCTTAAAATCTTCTCTCCTTCAAACATCAGAGGCCTTCCGTCCCTAGAACATTCTGTCCTTAACCCTGTTGCTGCCCCAGCCCCTATTTCTCTCTTTTTTTTTCCTTGCCCTTTTCCTTCCCTGGGCATTTCCTGGAATGCGCGATTAGCATCTCTTCTCCGCATTTCCTCTCTGGTGGGTTTACACTCACAAGGCCGGCCCTCGGGACTGTTTATGTCCATCCCTGGGGTTCTGGGAGCCACTCGAATGAACAACTATCACCAGCTCACTCTATAAACCCACTTGTTGGATGGTAACACTGCTCTCTCCACCAAACAACCGATTTAAGTACTACAAACAGAACAAGTCATTCCTCCAGGATCATTCAGGACAATCTGAGCTAATAAAATGCCTATTTGGTGAATACTCCTGAACCGGTGGAAATTTAATACATCCTGAAGAGCCCATTACAAGAGAAAAGAACACAATATATGCCTGTACAAAGGCCAGGACTATGAAACTATTCATGAAGTGATAGTAAAGAGTTACCTTTATAAATACTGCAGAACATAATTGCTTTGTTCTAATGAGACTATCTGGTGCCAACGCATAACTAATACGTATGGAAAGAACTGTCTCTGGAATCCGACAGACTGGATTTGAGTCTCCACGAATGTTGGGTTACTCAATCCTGTCCTCGGTGTTTCCGTCTATAAAATAAGGAAAAGAATGTATGCCTCACAGCGTCATCAGACAGATTAAATGAGATAATGCATGGCTGTGATATGATGCCCGGGTTCTACTCTGGGATTCTAACTTCATATGTCTGGGTATGGGCCGGAAGTTTAAACTTTCCCAGGTGATTTAATGTGCCCAAGGTCAGGAGCCATTGAACAAAAACGAGGTGAGCTTTCAAAACACATGCCAGCTATTTGTATAATTATTAATAATATGGCCTAGAAAAATAAGAATTCAGGGTCTGGGGCGCCTGGGTGGCTCAGTTGGTTGGGCGACTGCCTTCGGCTCGGGTCGTGATCCTGGAGTCCCGGGATGGAGTCCCGCATCGGGCTCCCTGCTCGGCGGGGAGTCTGCTTCTCCCTCTGACCCTCCTCCCTCTCATTCTCTCTGCCTCAAATAAATAAATAAAATCTTTAAAAAAAAAAAAAAAAAAAGAATTCAGGGTCTGGGTGTAAACAAGATTAGGCACATAAAAGAAATCAAGCTAAGGCAAGTGAGTTAATAATCAAGAAGCTTAAGCAGAAATAGGTTTGAGGGCACATAAAAACAAACATGCTTTCTTGTTCCTGCTCTTCTCAGCAGTATAATTTAAAAAAAAAAAATGTAGTTCCCAGAATAAATTAAGGCCACTATAGATCAAGTGGTGTTCACGAAGCCTACCCAGAGTTAAGCAGCAGGAACTGTAAATTGTTGATGTGAATTCCCAGGACCTGAAGATCCAACCAGCTACTAATATAATCATCATCTAATGGGCCACTTTAGCAAAATATTCATACTCTAGTCTGAAAAAGGAATTTTTCAGCCACTGAAATTTGCACTTGACATTAAAGACATTAACACTTGCTCTTATCACTTCTGTCACTTTGTGATAATTGTAAGACTCTTTTGGACCCTGAAAAAAATACTCAAGAAGGTTCTAGGAGGCCTTTAAAACAAGGGTCACCCTTCCCATAGGAAACTCAGACAAAAAAAAAAAAAAGAACCAGAATGAATAAGCTGAAAAATCTGTAGTAAAAACAAAAATATGAAAGAAACACAAGTGAAACAAAATGAGGACAGCCACCTTAAGAAAGAATGGAGGGCTAAAATCAAAGGGAACGTTATATGATTTACATTCTCAAGAAGAGAATCAATGGAAATTTAATTAGGAATTTTCATGAAATAAAATCTTAAAGCCATTGCCTCGAATATTTATAAATGTTCTCATCTGTCTTTCACATAATACAGATATACACAAAGAAACAAAACATGAAACAAGCACTTATTTCTCACTGTGATTCATCCGTTCAAAAACACATTTTTTTTTCACATTCTGAGATACGTGAAATGAGGGTGCATTTAGAACCAATGGTGTGTCATGGTTTAAATGGCAGTGTTTTTTGATTCATGACATTGCTTTCTCAGAGGTACAGAAAATTAATGGTCCATTAGCTTCAATGAACTATTATATCAGTAATCAGCAGTAATATTACGATTGTGCAAGGCTTTATGCTGCCCAGGAGTAAATCATCTAAGCAGGAAAACAAGGTGTATACATAAAAACTCAGATTGATAAGAATAAAAATTAGTTCCTAGTAAGGGCAAATGAATGAAGTGGACAGAAATGGCTAAAAGAAGAGGAAGCAGGGACGGGTGGGTGGTGGCTCAGTCGGTTAAGCGTCTGCCTTTGGCTCAGGTCATGATCCCAGGGTCCTGGGATCGAGTCCTGCTTTGGGCTCCTTGCGCAGCGGGGAGCCTGCTTCTCCCTCTCCCTGCCATTCCCCCTGCTTGTGCTCTCTCTCTCACACACACACACAAATAAATAAATAAAATCTTAAAAAGAAAAAAAAAGCACAAGCAGAGGGCACTTGTGCAGTCTAATTCTAGAACAGCGGAGTCAGGGGGCCATGGCAGAGGCGGACACTGTCACACACAGCAACGGGGAAGACCCCAAACGTACAGCCAGCTCTTCTGTGTGGCTGTTCCCCATAAGGGGAACCATGTTGAGTTCTTTTATGCCTCTGTGCCTTTGCACATGCTGTTCCTATACTGTTCCTTCTGCTTGGAATGCTCTTTCTTCTCATTTGCCTGATTCCCCATAAGGGATCTGTACCTATTTAACGTACAGATAAAGAGAGGCTCTGCCCTCTCTTTATCAACCCTGACAGACTCCTACTCTGTGCCACAGACAGCCCCAGATTTCTGTGATCCTGAGACACAGTCCCTGACCCTGAGCTGCTCAGAATTGAAAATAAGTCACTAGGGCGCCTGGATGGCTCAGTCGGTTGAGTGACTGCCTTCGGCTCAGGTCATGGTCACAGGGTCCTGGGATCGAGTCCCGCGTCGGGCTCCCTGCTCTGCGGGGAGCCTGCTTCTCCCTCTCCCACTCCCCCTGCTTGTGTTCCCTCTCTCGCTGTGTCTCTGTCAAATAAATAAATAAAATCTTTAAAAAAAAAAAAAAAAGAAAGAAAATAAGTCACTATAAGGGTTGCGGTAAGAGATGATTAAATTCTGGAGATGGCTGCACGACAGTGTGAATGCACTTCATACCACTGCACTGTGCACTTAAAAATGGTTAAGTGGGAAATCTTGCGTTGTGTATATTTACCCCAATAATCGATCGATCGATCGATCACTAGTACAACAGGCAGTACAAAGACAATGGAAACAGTCGCTGCACAAAGGAGGGTCAACGCTGGGTGATGGCAGATGGGACGCCCCAGAAAAGGGCCCAGTTCTCCAGCTCCCCTCCTCTCACCTCTAGATCACACCATCAGGCCCCAGGAAACAACACCCCCACATCTCCAGTGTGGCCGAGATTCCCAAAGCCAAACACCTTCTGTCTCCAGGGCTCTGGATCTTTAAAGGTGTGCATAGGGTGGTGACCTCCTTCTGGGGAAACACCTGCTCACAATGAGAGATGAAACAGTACATGACCAGACAACAGGGCTGGGAAAAACAAGTCCTGGCCAGATACTCTTCTTTCTGGAAAACAGCTCAACTATACAAACCATAAATCTATTTTGAAAATCCCAACAGAGAGGATATATTTTGTAATAGTTATTCTGGAATGCATTCATACACACACACAGGATTTTTTCTTTTAAAGCCTATCCTTTTTGACCCGGTTACTCTCCTTCTATAAACCCATCCTAAAGGATATAACCAGAAGTTCAAACATCGGGGCACTTGGGTGGCTCAGTCGGTTAAGCGTCTGCCATGGGCTCAGGTCATGATCCCAGAGTCCTGGGATTGAGCCCCACATTGGGCTCCCTGCTCAGCGGGGAACCTGCTTCTCTCTCTGCTTCTGCCCCTCCCCCCTGCTCATGTGTGCTCTCTCTTTCTCTCAAATAAATAAATAAAATCTTTAAAAGAAAAAAAAAGTTCAAACATCTATGTACAAAGTGGTTCATCATAACATCGTATATAATAGCCACAATAAGTACCAATAAAGATACCAAACAATTAAAGAATGACTTGAAAAATTCTGCTCTACAAAGGAATACCATGCATTCCTCAAAAAACATTTAGAGAATATGTGATAGCACTGGGAATGGTTGTCAGGAAGTGAAATTTACAAGATGCAAAATTACATAGATAGTACGATCCCATTTTATGAAAAAAGTCAAATCTATTATATATACATGTATGCACATTTCCTAGAAGACTAGAAAAACATACATCAAACATTTTGCAAAATAGTTAGGTGATAGAAATAAAGATCTTTATTTTCTTCTAAATGTATTTCCATATTTTACAAAGTATATGTAAATGAGTATTATTTGTCATCAGAGACAAATAAACCTTTCTTACCCCAACACAGAAGGAATGGGCATGCCAGGAAAACTCAGACTCAGATACTACTGAGTTTTAAATGACAATCATCTCCAGGGGTTTAAGATGTAGTTTTGAGGTTTTTTTGGTTTTTGTTTCTTTTAAAGATTTTTTTTTTATTTATTTGATAGAGAGAGACACAGTGAGAGAGGGAACACAAGCAGGGGGAGTGAGAGAGGGAGAAGCAGGCTTCCCACCGAGCAGGGAGACCGATGCGGGGCTCTATCCCAGAACTCCGGGATCATGACCTGAGCCGAAGGCAGACGCTTAACGACTGAGCCACCCAGGCGCCCCAAGATGTAGTTTTGAGGTTTAACCACATGATTAAGATCTTCAAGTAAGAAGCGGGGGTATGCAAAGCAGCTCTGAATTATGATTCAACAGGAGAAAACAGGTAAGAGGCAGCGAAAAATAAAAGGAAGCCCAGTTTTATGAAGTTCAGGTTACGAAAGTCACCACGTCATTAGTTATTCTAGTTCATTTGCTCATTTATAATACAATCATTCATTCATCCATAGAATCATTCTTTCAATCATCCATTTAACAATTCAACAAATGTTTATTGAGGACCAGGTACAGCACTAGATGGTGAGGATACAAATACACATCTCTACCCTCCAGAAGCTTCCGATCTAGTTAAAAACAGTTATAGCACAGAGTAGTCAGTGCTATAATAGGGATACACATGGTGGGATGGTGTCTAAACCATTCTGGGATTTCTGGAAGGCTTCCTGGAGGAGGTGACATCAGGCCTGCGATTTCTGAGAGAAGAGTAGAATCAGGCAAATGAGAAGAAAGAGCATTCCAAGCAGAAGGAACAGTATAGGAACAGCATGTGCAAAGGCACAGAGGCATAAAAGAACTCAACATGGTTCCCCTTATGGGGAACAGCCACACAGTCAGGACGGTATGGTGGGAGCAGAGGCAGAAAATGAGGCAGGAAAGGGGAAGAGGCTGTTCCATTAATACAAACAGACCAAGGAAAACGAAGACTCCACAAGCAGACTGCCGTCTGTGACATCACATTGCCCTTCTGATCAGATAAACTAAGCACACTAACAAGGGCCAGGGCCAGGAGGCCTACGAAGAACACATGCAGAAATCCAAAGTCAAGTCATAAATCCTGACCAACTACTTGGTGAAAGCAAGCACCTCTGTTGCCCCTCTACTCTCTCTCCTTTATCCACCTCTGCTATTCAGTCTCCCTTCCTCTGCTCATTTTCTCTCCAAGCACCCACACACTTTGCCATGGACACGTGTCTGTATTTATGGATGTATTTCCACGTATACATCTACAAGTGCATCTCTGTACATACGGCTACTGACCCACATGCTTGAACACACAATGCTGCTTTATATACTCATGTATCTTTGCATATTCTGTATTTGTGACAATGTCTCTTAATGCATATTTCTGACTCCTCTCATCTCTGCATGACTGTCTTCCTCTGGATATCCAGGCATGTTTATCTCTGATTATGGGTTTGCACATTTGCACCTGCATGACTCACACATGCAGGCCATGGGAGTGGACATTGGTTTCAGACTCCCCCACTCTTGCTTTGGGGATGCTCCCTCCACCATGGTGCATGATCTAAGTACATCTGTCACCCAAGAGGCCCATTCTCTCCTGCCCAAGGAAGGGGTACCAATCCTAAGCCATAGCCTCTCTCCCCAAAATTTGAATCTTGACAGAATAATAAAAAGGCTGATACTCATCCTGTTGGGTGTGCCCCATAGGAACAGTCTCCAACTCCTACAGTCTGGATCCTGAAGGTGCTGGCCCTGGGGCATCTTGTCAAGGCCACAGAAGTAGAAATTGACATATATATATATATATATATATATATATATATATATATATATATATATGAATGATTATTTATATAACTCCCCAGCTGAAAAGTTCTATGAGTCAGGAACTATTTTACAATCTGTCACATGCCTCCCATGATGACAACTTTGCCTGGGACGGTCACTTAAAATGGCATTTCTCTCATCCCAGTTCACTTTATTGCTGCTCTGTTATCCCACATCAGCCACTCTTCCTCTCCCAGGTCCGAGAGGACCAGCTTCTGCCCAGCAACCCCTACCTAACCAGCGTGGACGGCAGACACTACTGGATCTCTCAGCAATGATCCAATACGATCCAAACAATGTGGTATGATTCAGAAGCTGCTCCTGTCCAGGTAGGTGTACAAACTACACTATTAAGGAAATGCAGATTTGCTTTTGTACTATTGATAAAAGTTCTAATGCATAATTTTTGAACCCAACAACCCTAATAGTATTACAAAAACCTGGTGTATATTAATTCACTCCCTCTCAGCAACTAGCCAACCATCAAAACTAAAAGACAACCACAAATCATGACCATGAACAACTAGAAAAAGTGCCATTCACCCATTCACTCACTCATTCGTCTACTTGTACAAGACACCGAGGTGGGCATCATGGAATAAAAAGATGATTCAAACGGGGTTCCCACTATGAGAAAAAGGGAGTGGGGATTCATGATGCAGAGACCCAAACCATACAGGGCACAAGATCTATTTATTTCCCATAAAAAGCCTGCAGTTCAAACCCAGATTTTATAAGTGGAGAAACTATAATCATTGTTATGATCATTTTTAACCCTGATGTTGGTTATCAGTTATTTCAGCATGAAGTAGGTCTTGAAAGTTTGGTTGCAAAATAAGATTTAAATTTATGGTAAGGGGCGCCTGGGTGGCTCAGTCGGTTAAGCATCTGCCTTAGGCTCAGGTCATGATCTCAGGGTCCTGGGATCAAGCCCCACATCGGGCTCCCTGATCAGCGAGGAGCCTGCTTCTCCCTCCCCTCTCCCCCTGCTTGTATGTGCTCTCTCTCTCTCACAAAAATAAATAAAATCTTTAAAAAAAAATAAATTTATGTTAAGTTAGAGACATTAATTTTTTTTTTTTAAACATCATAATCTTTTTTTTTAAAAGGTTTTTATTTATTTATTTATTTGACAGAGAGATAGAGAGAGAGCACAAGTAGGCAGAGAGGCAGGCAGAGGGAGAGGGAGAAGCAGGCTCTCCGCTGAACAGGAAGCCCGATGTGGGGCTCGATCCCAGGACCCCGGGATCATGACCCGAGCCGAAGGCAGCCACTTAATCAACTGAGCCACTCAGGCACCCCGAGACATTAATTTTTCTTGATTAGAGGATCCATTAACAAATGTCTTTATACAGTTATGTAAATTTTACCGTCAAAGAGTCATAAGTTGGTTAAATTCCTAAGAGCTGACTGCTGTGCCAAAGGAGATAAGCCAACCCCACTTGTAAGGAACACAGAGCAACTGCAGGGGACCATGCCTCTGAATTAGATATGACCCTTCTTTAAACACCAGTCTCAAGGACTAACCATTTTCAACTCCAAATGTCATGGCCTCATGGTTTCAGGTCGGTTCTCCGGACTACAGGGCAGAGATTGAGAAGACTGCTGGTCCCCTGACATGGATAAGACCTGGTCCAGTTAGAGGCTTCAGCTTATACCACAGAACTTAATCCGAGATAGGTGAATCAAGGCAGGAATTAGAGTGATATCCCCACTCCAACTGGCTGAAGGCTTATTGGGCCACTGGGGTCCGGGAGAAACAGAATTTGTCCCCTGGAGCCCTGTGGCTTAGGAGATAGTATGATGTGTCAAAAAACACAGACTAAAATGTTTCTAACACCAGCAAGGGGCTGAACCTCCCAGACACCCCAGGCTGGAATCCAAGCTACAGTGGTGGGCACCTCACAGGAGTTTATCTGGAACCTTCTGGGGTAAGGCTTTCCCTTCCATAGTAAGTGCGCTTTTCTCAAGAAATGCTTTCTAAAGCACTGTAGGACTAGAAAGACATGCGGAGGTACCTTCTGGATTTTCCGAAGAGATCAAACCATTATGAAGATAGGCTCCTATGATTCAGAGTCTCCAAGAATGTAAGTGGTAAGCACGGGAAACTGCAGCAACACTGCAGATCCCACATGGTATGGGCAAATAAAAGGGGTGGATGGTCCACAAAGTTCAGTCTCTTCCTCAACCCCTTCATAACCCCTCCCTGTGCAGTCCTGTGGAAAGACAGGCCCCTTGCAGGCCATCAGGATGGCCTGAAGAGTAGAAGCCATCAGCTCCTCACTCTGAGCTGGGTGACAATCAATGCCCACGTCCTTCACCCCACCAAAAAGAGTGGAGTCTCTTCTGGGAGCACGAAGATAGATAAAATCCCATTCTAAGTTGTCCTAGGAGCAGTCTCAAGACTTGACATTTGACCCTTGGTACCTTGAACAGGTGCCCAATGCAAGTTCAAGGAACATTGGTAGGATCAACACAGGGAGTCACTTGGCACTCTTCTTTTCAAATCTATGATGGAAATGCTGCTGAAAGCCACTGGGGAAATCTTGTGAGACCAGGCGGTCACAGCAGCTGGGGAGAACACAGATCTATGAGACTTTTATCATGGGTTCAAATAGCCACTCTGGGATCAGCCCCACGCTGTACCTTCTCTACCTGAAAAACCCAGCCACAGAAACCCCCACAGGGCCAAGGGAGGGTGCTGCTGCTGAGCAAAGGGTCCTCACCTGCATGGCCCTCGACCACTCGACAATCCCTTTAAAGCTTCCTGCTCTGCTCCTTCTGCTATCATGCACAGACATACAATCATAAACAACTTTTTTCATGGAGCCCAAACTGCTCCTGCCCCATCGCACTCAAGTGATGACCACGGCACCATCAAAAAGAAAAAGAGACAGTTGGACGGACATCGGCTTCCTCAACAGCATGACCCTCCCACCCTCACCTGCACCCACCACTCCTTCCTTTCCACCTGTCTCCATGGAAGAGGCGCCATCCTTCCTGTCCAAGGAGTCGGAATCCCTCCTCTCCCAGTCACTAGCTCTGTGACCCAAGGCGAGTTACTTCATCGCCTTGTGTATCAACTTCTTCATCTGTGAAAGGGAGTTAATAATTGTACCTGACAGGGTGGTTGTCAGGATTAAATAAATTAATACAATGAACACATGTTGAGTGCCTAGAAGTATGCCCGGTATATGGGCATAATAAGTATTATGTTAGCTGTTATAATGCCTGTTATTAGCATTTATTCCTGTCCACTCTGAGAACTTGCTCCAGTAATTGTTCCCTTCCAGTTCCTCTCCATTTGCGACCATTTTGTGCTTGTGGTAGATAATCTCCAAGGATGACCGCCATCAATTCATAAGCGTATGCTATTCCATCCATCAATGGGGAGCTCCTATTCCCTCCCAACCCTTGAGTCTGCGCTGGCTTTGTGACTTGCTCTGATCAACAATATGCACAAGAGGCAACATTCTGCTTGCTTCCTTGGGTAACTTTCGAGCCCAGGATCTTAAGAGAACTGGCAGCTTCTGCTTCATCCCTCTCGGAAGCCTGCTGCCAAATATGAAATCCTACTACCCTGGGACCACTATGCTTTGAGAAAGCCCAAGACAGTCACACGAGAAGAGAGAGAGGGAGGGCATATGGAGGAGCACCAAGAAACTGGACACATGAGTGAAACCCTCTTAAACCTTCCAGCCCAATCCCAGTACCAACCACAAGCAGCCAAGTGAGTTACCTCAGTAGTGGCTACGTGGAGAAGAATCGCCCATCTGAGCCTTGTCCAAACTCCTGACCCAAAGAATCTTGAGAAATAATATATCATTACTGTTTTGTATCATTCAGTTTTGGGGTGATCTGTTATGCAGCCATAGAAAACTGAACAATGCTCCCCTTCAGCACTAAAAGAATGCTCCAATCTTACATCCCATCTTAAAACAAAATATCCCACACAGTTCCTTGATCCTACATCTACCACCAGTTCTTGCCTTCTTTGTATCATCACTGTAGTCCTCTAATACAGCACTGACCACACGGTTGTATAGTTACTTATGTACAGGACTATCTCTCCTCCTTGACTGAATTCCTTGAGGGCCATGACTGACTGCCATATTTATCTTCGTATCCCAGCATCTAGCACATGGTGGTGAGTGCTCAAAAAATTTTAGCTGAAGGGGCACCTGGGTGGCAAAGTCGGTTAAGCATCCAAATCTTGGTTTTGGTTCAGGTTGTGATCTCAGGGTTGTGAGCTCTGCATCAGGCTCCACACTCAGCATGGAGTCTGCTTAGGACTCTCTCTCCCTCTGCCCCCCCCCCAAAATAAATAAGTAAAATTTTTTAATACATAAATAAAATGTTAGCTGAAAAATGCACACATGCATGAATGAATGGGACCTCCTGGTCTAACTGGTCTACCTTCAGGCGCACATTCGGGCACTGGAAACCCCAAGACAAAGATGGAAAAGCAAAATTTCCAGAACTACACAAAGTCCAAAAGGTACAGGAAAGAGACAAAGGGAAATATCAGCACGGTGGAGTCTGAAATCACAAGCTGAAACCCACTGAGATTGCGGGTTGTTTCTGCCACACAACTAGTCTATCCTGACTGACAGAATACAGATTCTACATGTGGCTTTCCTCTCAGAGGGGAAGTGAAAGAGGGAGAAGAGAAACTTGAAGGTTGTCAATGAGTAAAGTCAATATAAACTGTGATGAAAAAAATGTAACAGTTGCAGGCCTAAGATTTCTGGGAATTATTCAGAATGTTAAACTTTAACACCAGATCCAGGCAAGAATCCAAGGCATTAATACACTGTGTTTTATGAAGAACTGAAAAGGCTCAAGGAGCATATAAAACAATGGAAGCAGGACAGCGAGGTGCACTGGTTGAGTTTGAGCAAGGTATTTATTTTATGGCATCGACTTCCTCCCACTAAAATTTCAAAGTTAATGAGAAATTGATTTTAAACCAGTGGTATACACCGATTTATTAACAAAGAGAATGTATCACAACCACACGCTTTGCCGTCAGAAACAAACCACAGAAAGACAGTGTAGTTGAAACGAAGAAGAAATATTATCAAACCCACAAGGATATGGTCCAGCACATAAAAGAGGAAATGCAGTACAAAAACGTCACTTGGCATTACGAAAAATGTTATTCCCCGTGCTGGAGGATAGGGAATATAGGCTCATAAGATTAATTTTTACTTTCTGAATTTTTTTATTTTTTTATTTATTTTTTTTTAAAGATTTTATTTATTTATTCATGAGAGAGAGAGAGAGAGAGAGAGGGAGAAGCAGACTTCCCGCAGAGCAGGGAGCCTGATGCGGGACTCGATCCCAGGACTCCGGGATCATGACCTGAGCCGAAGGCAGACGCTTAACCATCTGAGCCACCCAGGCGCCCCTGAATTTTTTTATTTTTAAAACTTTTAATTTTTAATCTGCTGGGATCAAACAAAATGACACCTCCACACAATACTCTCTTTTCAAAAGCCTGCTTCTCTCATTTCTCTTAACCAACATGGTGAGCACCTTCTACGTGGGACAGGGACCACGGGAACAAGCCCTGAGTGAAAACCATTATGCATATGGGGCGCTGCCATTATTACACGTACGTCAACACATCCGACCCACAACGCCATCGTACCAAATCATAATGTGGATATTTCCTGACAACAAAATAGAAACCGCGGCTCCAAAAAGCACCAATGAGCTGCCTCAGTTGCCTGCTAACATCAACCAATCAGGACGAGGCCCTTCCAACCAATCAGGAGAAGGGAACTGTCTATACAAGCAGGGTCTCCTCGTCTGTTCTGGGAGGCCAGCCTAACTGCTCTCTGTTAATGCCGTGTCTCTATTCAGCTCTAGATGCAGCCCCAATAAAGCCTGGGGTCCAGCCTCCTTTCTATCATTGTGTGGGGCCCTGGGCGAGCCTTCACAGCCAGGGCTTCTGACACACGCAGGGGCCACAGATGACCCTGACTGCAGGGCTCTACCCAAAGAGTTTACTCTACCAAGCAGACAAAACCTGTGAGTGGGCATTTTAATGGTAGAGATTATGAAGTCATTCTTCATAGCATGTACCCAGAGCAAAGGAGACCCTGGCTGGGGTGCACACCCCCACCTCGGGGGTAGGAAGACTTCTTACTAGTTGTGTGACCTTGAGCAAGTTAGTGAACCTCTCTGATCTTTGTCTTTCTCATCTGTAAAATGGGGATAATAATAGCACCTACCTCCCGCAGTTACTGTATAGAGTAAAAAGATACACTGTGCCTCCCACAATGTTTGGCACCTGGCCAGCTAGCACTCTGTAATTATTGGGTATTATTACTCCCAGGTCAGCCCCGAGATTTCTGCAGGAGAGAACCAGAGAAGGAGCGCAAAGGGGGCCTCAATGACAGACCCAAATGAATGCCAATTAATAGTCAAAGAAATGCAACTTTAAAGGAGGTATTTTTTACCTGTGAGTTTGGCAAAGATAATAAAGATTGGTAACAGCCAGTAAGATGGAGGGAAGAAGCAAAATGGCACTCTGATTCATTGCTAGAAAGAATGCAGACGGCTTCAACCTTTCTAGAGAGCAATTTGGCAATATGTATCAAAATCTAATATATGAATACTGCTTAGTCCAGCGATTCTATTTCTGGGAATTTATCCTAAGGAAATAATTAGAAAAGTATGGAAAGACACATATACAAAGATGCTCAGAGCAGTGTTTTTTATCACAGTAAAAGCTGAAAGCAATATAACGACCCATGAACAGAGAACTGGTTAAAGTATGGAACATCCACAGCATCGTACCAAATCATAATGTGGATCTATATTTCCTGACAACGTAAAGATTCAACGATAAAGTGTGAAGTGCAAAAAATCAAGTTAGCAAACAACATGGCAAGTATGATACCATTACTTTGTGTATATGTGTATGTGCTTGTATGTGTGAACAAGAAGTCTGAAAAGAGAAACACCAAAATGTCATAATGGTTATCTCTGAATGGTAGGATTTGGGGTGATTTTCACTTTCTAACTTACATCTTTTTGTACCATCTGAATTCATTTAATGTGCAATAAATTTTACATTTTAAGCTTCATCATATCACTCCCCTGCTCAAAACCCTCCAACTGCTTCCCACCTCACCTGGAGTAATGCCAAAGTCCTCAAGAGGGTCTCTGATGCTCCACCCCAGCACCTACTTCCGCTACCCCCAGCACCCACCTGAGCACCTGCTGACCCTCATCCCTACCCACTGTGCTTTGGGCACACTGGCCTCCCCCTCATCCCCCAAGACCAGGCACAGTCCCACCTTTACGCTGGCTACTTCATCTGCTGGGAACACTGTTTCCCCAAACACCTGCTCGGCTCACCCCCTTACCTCCTTCAAATCTTAGATTAAATGTCATTGTTATGGGTGAGCCATGCCCCCCCCCCACCAAATTCATATGTTGAAGTCTTAACCCCCAGGACCTCAGATTGTGACCTTATGTGGAAACAGGGTCACTGTAAATGTAATTAGTTAAGATGAGGTCATACTGGAGTAGGACGGCCCCAATCCAATGACTGTGCTTATAAAAAGGGGAAATTTGAACACAGACACGCACCCAGGGAGAAGGCCACATGAAGATCAGAGCTGTGCTGCACAAGCCTAAGGAACTACCAGAAGCTAGGAGAG
The DNA here is from genome assembly GCF_002201575.2 of Neomonachus schauinslandi. Lineage (NCBI taxonomy): Eukaryota > Metazoa > Chordata > Mammalia > Carnivora > Phocidae > Neomonachus > Neomonachus schauinslandi. The sequence goes on from NC_058414.1 coordinate 91,037,711, forward strand.
ACGCCTGGACTAGACCCTTCCTTAACGCCTTCAGAGGGAGCACTGCCCTGCTGACCTTGATCTGGGATTTCTGGCCTTCAGAACCATGTGACAATAAATGTCACTCAGTTTGTGGCATTTCATTAAGGCGGCCCTAGCATATGAAGATACTCACCTTCTCAATGAGGCCTCCCTAACCACCCAGATTAAAACTTCCTCCAAACCTTTTCTCTGCCCCATTCCTTCCTGGCACTTAGGGCCTAGCAACACAGCATACAATTAACCTTGTTCACTGATGGATCCCAAGGGCCTGCCACAGTGCCTGCACAGAGCAGTCACTCAAGAAAGAGGTGAAGAATAAATGAGCAAACAGCACAGAAGAAAACAGTCTGCCCTGATGAAGCTTACTGCCCAGTGGATGCAGACACAGAATAAACAGACGTATATAAGATGGTGCTGAGCACCATGGAGGAAAATAATGCAGAGTCTGGAACAAGGAATTATGAAGGAGGTTACTGTATTTTTTTCCCCCAAGATTTTATTTAAATTCAAGTTAGTTAACATATACTGTATTATTAGTTTCAGGGGTAGAATTTACTGATTCATCAGTTGCATATAACACCCAGTGCTCATTACATCAAGTGCCCTCCTTAATGCCCATCACCCATTTACCCCATCCACCCAAACACCACTCCTTTAGCAGCCCTCAGTTTGTTCCCTAGAGTTAAGTTTCTTATTGTTTGCCTCCCTCTCTGTTTTTATCTTATTTTTCCTTCCTTTCCACTATGTTCATCTGTTTTGTTTCTTAAATTCCACATATGAGTGAAATCATATGGTATTTGTCTTTCTCTGACTGACTTAGTTCACTTAGCATAATACCCTCTAGTTCCATCCAAGAAAGATTTCATTCTTTTTGATGGCTGAGTAATATGAATAAATACATATATATTTATATGTATTATATGTAAGTTATATATAAATATAATAATAAAAATAAATTTATATATAAATATAAATATATATAAATTTTTATATAAATATAAAAATAAATCTATATAAATATAAAAATAAATTTATATATGAATATAAATATAAATTATATATTTATATAAAAATAAATACATATTATATATAATATAAATACCCATAAATACAAATATAATTTAATTAAATACATGTATTTACTTAGATATACTTATAAATATAAGTATTTATATTATTATATTATTTTATATTATTTATAAATATAAATACTTATATTATTATATTTATATATTTATTTATATGTTATATTATATATTTGTTATATTTATATATCATATATAAATATAAATTGTATATTCATGTAATTTATATTAAAAATATCTCTCTCAAAAAATAAAAATAAAAATATAAAAATATATATATCTCACCTCTTCTTTATCCATTCATCAGTCAATGAACATTTGAACTATTTCTATATTGGGCTATTGTGGATAGTGCTGCTGTAAACACGGGGGTGCATATGTGCCTTAGAATCGCTATTTTTGTATCCTTTGGATAAATACCTAGTAGTGCAATTGCTGTACGGTAGTTCTGTTTTTAACTTTTTGAGGACAGGTGTGAGGAAGTAAGTATCTCACTGCAGTTTTAATTTGTATCTCCCAGGACACCTGAGTGGCTCAGTTGGTTAAGCGTCTGCCTTCGGCTCAGGTCATGATCCCAGGGTCCTGGGATTGAGTCCCACATCGGGCTCCTTGCTGAGCAAGGAGCCTGCTTCTCCCTCTGCCTGCCTCTGTCTCTCTCTCTCTGATAAATAAATAAAATCTTAAAAAATATATATATATTTAAAAAAAATTTGTATTTCCCTATTGATGAGTGATGTTGAGCATTTTTTTCCACACTTTTTTATTGTTACGTTAATCACCATACATTACATCATTAGTGTTTGATGTAGTGTTCCATGATTCATTGTTTGCGTGTAACACCCAGTGCTCCATGCAGTATGTGCCCTCTTTAATACCCATCACCAGGCTAACCCATCCCCCCACCCCCCCTCCCCTCTAGAACCCTCAGTTAGTTTCTCAGAGTCCATAGTCTCTCATGGTTCGTCTCCCCCTCCAATTTCCCCCCCTTCATTCTTCCCCTCCTGCTATCTTTTTTTTTTTTAAACATATAATGTATTATTTGTTTCAGAGGTACAGATCTGTGATTCAACAGTCTTACACAATTCACAGCGCTCACCATAGCACATACCCTCCCCAATGTCTATCACCCAGCCACCCCATCCCTCCCCCCCCCCCCCCACTCCAGCAACCCTCAGTTTGTTTCCTGAGATTAAGAATTCCTCTTATCGGGCGCCTGGGTGGCTCAGTCGTTAAGCGTCTGCCTTCGGTTCAGGTCATGATCCCAGGATCCTGGGATCGAGTCCCACATCGGGCTCCCTGCTCGGCAGGAAGCCTGCTTCTCCCTCCCCCACTCCCCCTGCTTATGTTCCCTCTCTCGCTGTGTCTCTCTCTGTCAAATAAATAAATAAAATCTTTAAAAAAAAAAAAAAAGAATTCCTCTTATCAGTGAGGTCATATGATACATGTCTTTCTCTGATTGACTTACTTTGCTCAGCGTAATACCCTCCAGTTCCATCCATGTCGTTGCAAATCGCAGGAATTCATTCCTTTTGATGGCTGCATAATATTCCATTGTATATATATACCACATCTTCTTCATCCATTCATCTGTTGATGGACATCTTGGCTCTTTCCATAGTTTGGCTATTGTGGATATTGCTGCTATAAACATCAGGGTGCACATACCCCTTCGGATTCCTACATTTGTATCTTTGGGGTAAATACCCAGTAGTGCAATTGCTGGGTCATATGGTAGCTCTATTTTCAACTTTTTGAGGAACCTCCATACTGTTTTCCAGAGTGGCTGCACCAGCTTGCATTCCCACCAATAGGAGGTTACTGTATTTTTAAAACTTAATTAGAGAAAGCCTCCCTGACTGCATGAGATCTGAGCAGACCTGAAGAAAGGGGGTAGTAAACCATATAGATAATATCGGAGATAAGACTGTTCTAGGCAGAGGGAACAGTACCTACACATCATTGCAATGAACACATATTATTTTTTATAATCAGGAAAAAAATCAATAAAGCTATTGTAATTGTGAAAACGCATAAAAAATATTTAAAAGCCCCATTCCAAGGGCTAGGAAGAAGAATCTGATTTTGTAAATTCCTAAGACTCTATTCAGCCTCTATTTAGGCCTGGGTTGAAAACTCCACCCCTTCCCCAGCCCAGTCTCCAGCCCAGTCCCCATCCTCCATCAAACAGCTGTCCAGGAGAAAAACACTCAGTAACGTGAAGATGGTGAGGTGAGGTGAAAGATAAAAGGTGAGGGCGCCTGGGTGGCTCAGTCATTGAGCTTCTGCCTTCGGCTCAGGTCATGATCCCAGGGTCCTGGGATCGAGTCCCACATCAGGCTCCCTGCTCAGCGGGAAGCCTGCTTCTCCCTCTCCCACTCCCCCTGCTTGTGTTCCTGCTCTTGCTATCTCTCTCTCTGTCAAATAAATAAAATATATCTTTAAAAAAAAACGAAAGGTAAAAGGTGAGATGAAAGGTGAGGTGAGACGGGTGAGATGTGAGGTGAGAGGTGATGGGTGAGGTGAGGCATGAGATGAGAGGTGAGGTGAGGTAAGAGGGGAGGGGTGAGGTGAGGAGTGTGAGATGAGAGTTAAGGGTGAGGTGAGGGGGGAGGTGAGAGGTAAAGGGTGAGGTGAGAGGTGAGGTGAGGGGTGAATGAGAGGTGAAGACAGAGGTAAAGGGTAAGGTGAGGGGTGAGGTGAAGGGTGAGGTGAGGTGAGAGGTAAAGGGTGAGGGGTGAGGTATGAGGTGAGGGCTGAGGTAAAGGGTGAGGTGAGGGGGGAGGTGAGAGGTGAGGAGTGAGGGGCGAGGTGAAGAGGGAGGTAAGATAAGTGGTAAGGGGTGAAAAAAAAATGATGTACTGTATGGTGACTAACGTAACATAATAAAATTAAATTAAAAAAAAAGAGGTGAAGGGTGAGGTGAGGGGTGATGGGTGAGGTGAGAGGTGGGTGAGGGGTAAGGTGGGTGAGGGAAGGGGTTAGGGGTGAGATCGAGCAGTCCTGAGGCAGAGAGATCCTAGCTGGTGTCACAAGCCAGGTGCAGGGCTGTGACTCCTCTCCTGGCCACCAGGCACTGACCTGCCCCCTCCCTGTCCCCATTCAGATCTGGCCTCTGATGGTGTGCAGAAGCCCTTGCATCCCGCCTGTCACCTGAGCCCACCTGTCCCCACTGAACACCTGGTGTGTTCTCCTGCCCTGTCCCCAGACCACTGTGGCTCCCAGGTCTCACAAGCGTTCACTTCTGCTACCCAACCAGCTAGTCCCCACCCAGCTTCACTTTGGTTTTTGGGTTGTTGTTGTTTTTTTTTTATAATAGTGGTTAAAAAAAAAAACATAACTTAAAATTCACCATGCTGACCTCCCACTTCTACGTGTACAGTTCAATAATGTTAAGTATATTCACATCGGTTGTGCAACCAACCAATCTCCAGAACGCTTTTCGTCTTGCGGAACTGAAACTCTGTCCCCATTAAGCACTAACCGCGCATTTCCTCCTCCCCTCAGCCCCTGGAAAACACCATCCTACTCTCTGTCTCCGTGCTTCTGACAACTCTAGGTACCTCATATAAGAGGAATCAGGCAGTTTTTGTCTTTTTGTGACTGGCTTAGTTCACTTAGCAGAATGTCGAGGTCCAACCATGCTGCAGCTTGTGTCTGAATTCCCTTCTTTTTTAAGAAGGAATAATTCCATTGTACGTATAAGCCACATTTTTGGGTTTTTTTGGGTTTTTTTGTTTTAAAGATTTTATTTATTTATTTGAGAGAGAGAGAGAATGAGAGAGGGAGCACATGAGAGGGAGGAGGGTCAGAGGGAGAAGGAGACTCCCTGCCGAGCAGGGAGCCCGATGCGGGACTCGATCCCGGGACTCCAGGATCATGCCCTGAGCCGAAGGCAGTTGGTTAACCAACTGAGCCACCCAGGCGCCCATAAGCCACATTTTGTTAATCCGTTCATCGCCTGACAGACACCTGGGTCCCTTCCACCGCCACCTCAGCTTTGACACCTGTTTGCTTCAATGATCTCCACGTGCTTCTGTAATCCTCCTCAGCCAGCCGCCCTGACTCCTGCTATCAGGGCAGAGAAATTAAGGACTAGAAAAAAGGCTTCCAAACCCGCTCAGGCCCTTGGGGGGGGGGGGGTCCGTGGGGAGAGACGGAACGAGACCCGTGCTCTGACTCGCACACCCAGCCCAACACCAGCTCAGCTCTGAACCTTCTACTGCTCCTTCCCTCGGTTTGCCCAATCAACTTAAAATCTGGGCTGGATTTTTACCAGGTAGAGACTCCTCAATAATTAGGTAACAACCAAAAATCTTTGAAATGCACCCAGCCTCAAGGAGACACGGCCTAGGCCAGAGCTTCTCGAACCCTAGTGTGCGTACAAACCCCGGGCGAGGTGCTGGTAAGAGGCAGATTCAGTAGAGGTGGGGTGGGACCAGAGGCTCTGCCTTTCTAACAAGCTGCCAGGGGCTGCTGATGCTGCTCATCTGTGGACCACACCTGGAGCAGCAGAGGCCTAGCGACTTGGCCACCAGTCCACACCTGTCTCCTGAGCTTTGCCCAAGCTTCCCCCAAAGCTGGCTTCAGAAGATGGTTTGTTTTGTATGTTTGAGGCTTTCCCCTTTGAAAGCTCCCCAGCAGTATTTACCCAGCGTCTTAAAGCAGCCCTTCAGGCTGTCTGGCTCCAAAGTTAATCCTAGCACCCAAAACGAGAGTGATGAAGGGTCGCTTCCACAGGCCCCAACAAGAGACAGGAGAACAAAGAAAGAAGCAAGGAGGGTTTTCTGAATGACTCCACAGGGCTGGGCACTACCCGCCCATCACCAGGCGCAGGAGCCTCCCAAGCCCGGCCTCGCGCCAAGACTTGCCAGGCCATAACCCAGGAGCACTGTCGCCCGCTCACTTCCCATCAAGGCTCTGGGCCACCCAGGGCTGCTGGAGGGGCAAGCAGACAGCACCCGCCTGGCAACTGGTGCATTCACCTCTTCTCAGTTGCCCCTGGAAACCAGTTGTATTTTCTCAAGCCCCCAATTCCGCCCCTGCTTGCCGTCCTCCCAAAAGATCATCTTGTCTACCTCTCTCCACAAAGCTACCCTCTCCTCAATGCCTCGGTCTCCAGATTAGCCCCCCATTTCTCCCTCCTGCCCCCTTTCCACCACCTCCTTGAGCCCCACCCGGTGTTGCCACGCTCCTCTCTATTTCCTCAACTGCACAGGTGGCCCCTACCTTTCCAACCCCTCTTTTACCATCCCCTAACGTTCTGCTCTATTTCACTCCTTGAACAAAAACAGCACCCCCACCCCCAACAAAGCGGAAGGTGGCCCTCTGTCAGCTGCTGGTCTGTCACCAGGAAGCACACCCTGGGGTTGAAAAACTTGTGTGGGCTGACCCTCCATCTGAGGTGGGTACAACTCAGTCTTCAAATCTTGAGTGCCTGAGGGAGGGCAGGGAGGCCCCAGGCACTTGGGGGCTTGGGGATGCTCAGCATAGCAGCGATTTACCAGCTGGTATGGCAGGGTTTCGGTATTTCACAACCAGCCAAGTGTCCATAATGAATGAATGGGTTATAAATCAGGGCAGCTCTAGAGAATTATTTTGTTCTGAAGTTGCCTGGTCAAATGCAATAGGGCTCTTGCACACTGTTCACACAGACTCAGTCCCTAAGGTGGGTGCATCTCAAGGTCCCTGAAGATCAGGAATGGCTCCAGAGTAGTGTGGGCTGACTCAGGCCCTGGTGATCCAACACCACTTATTCCCAGGTGTTTGGAACAGGACGCACCATTTCTTAGCCCAGTGCTTCCCAAACTTAAGTGCATGTTCAAAATCACCTGAGGAGCTTGTGAAAATGCAGATTCGGACTCAGAAGGTTTGGGTAGGACCTGAGATTCTGCATTTCTAACAAGCTGTGGCCACACTTTCACAGTAAGTAACAAGATTAACTTTTCACTAATGAGGAGAAGCAATGCCTGAAGCCATAAGCCACAGCATTATCAACGAAGATGGATAAAAGGAAGAGACAAAAAGAAAGAATATGAGAAAGCAAAGGATGTGTCCCAGGAGTGGGGATGCACCAGGGAAGAGTAGAGGAAGATTTTTTTTAAAACAAGAAGAATTGAGGGGCGCCTGGGTGGCTCAGTAAGCGTCTGCTTCGGCTCAGGTCATGATCCCGGGGTCTTGGGATCAAGCCCCGCATCGGGCTCCCTGCTCTGCGGGAAGCCTGCTTCTCCCTCTCCCACTCCCCCTGCTTGTGTTCCCTCTCTTGCTGTGTGTGTCTCTCTCTCTCTGTCAAATAAATAAATAAAATCTTTTTAAATTTAAAAAAAAAAGAAAAGAATGAACTGCCTTCAGCAAGTCACTGGGCTAGAACATCTACAGGACAGGCAGACAGTGCTACAAACATTCAACAGAAACAGGACTGTCGCTGTCTATAACAAGTGCATTCCAAGGTATCCAACATGTGGATATAACCTGAAATAGAAGAGCTAAAAGGGAATTCAGAGATAATCTCAGCGACCCCTTCTGACACCGATGAAGAAACCCAGAGCAAGGTAACTCGTCCACAGTCACAAAGCAAGTTATCAGCGGAGAAGAGCTCACTCGGGTCTGCTAGCTCACAGCTCAGTGAGCCTTCCAACAAATCATGCTGCTTAAGCACAAGAAAGAGATCACGTCACTGTGAGCTGCAGATGAAAGGGGTGGGTGGTCACAACGTGGAAAACAAATTAGATCCGTTACAGCAGCATCTTCCCATCTGAATCAACCTACTGTAATTCTAATTACAGTAACTAGCTGCCCCTAGCACCCAGGGCACACTGATAGAAAACCTGTGGCTCCCGGGTCCCTGGTGAACTTTAACAACTCCCTGGCTGGGTTCTGTTTTCAGGATTAAGTGAGGCATTTCATGACAAAGATGGCAGCCGCTGTTCCCCAGTGGCCAGGACTGAGAATTTAAAATGAAGTTCTCTATGCCCTTTGACTCCCAACCCAAAGAAAACCAAACCAGCAAGATAGGGGGAAAAAAAAAAAAAATTGCAACATCATAATTTTAAATCGATTGTTCTCATCATGAAAAGACAATTGCAAGATATTAAGCGGTGTGTCCCCAAAATGCTATTAATTTTCAATTACTGGGTGTATAGTCTCTGGATCAGTGGTTCCAAAGTTTAAAGTGCCTAACAATCAACTGTGAGCTTGTTAAAAATGAAGATTCCCAGGCACCACCACCGAAGATTCTAATATAGGTCAAGGGTGAGTCCCAGAAATCTAAATTCTTAACAAGCACCTGCCCCATCAGTGATATTGATGCAGAAGGGCTGGGGATCACACTTTTGAAACATTTAAAGTCTTTGTTTATAGGATACTAAACCACTCAAAAAGTACAACAAATGTTTACCTCAAAATGGCTAATACTAAAATAAGTACATTAAGATAAAAATTTAACATGCTGCGAGAATAAACACAATGAAAAAAGTTACAAAAAGAAAAGCAGAACAGCAGATTTGCTAATCAAAATAATCAAAACTTCTGAATTTCTAAATTATATAAAATTGAAAAGCAAATCCATTGGAAGGGGGGAAAGGCAACCAACAGGAGAGAAATGGTTGCTATCCTTAACATATAGAGATTTAGATATATACCCACAACATATACATGAGCAAAAACAGAGAGAATTCACAGAATACAAATACAAAATAAACCAAAAATAGCCAACCCAAAATAAAAAAATTTAAGCAGTGAATTACAAATTTATTCTGCAAGAGTTTTAAAAATAATATCCAATGCTGCTGCTGATGAAGTGAAACAGTCCACTGCATAAATTGCTAAGATTTCAGCACTACAGCTTTACAGAAAAAGTCAATTCATTCAACAACCACTTACAGAGCACCTAGTAGGCACCCCGCGCACTGAATATGCAAAGATTCAGCCTGGTGGGTCTTAAGATTTAAACTGCATTCTAATTCCCCTTTTAGAAATGTATGCTAAACACACACACACACACACACAGAAATACAAAGCCTTATCTACATAGTTATTCATCATAGCATTATTTTAACAGCCAAAAAAGCTGGAAATAATAAAAGAATAATTAAGGAAATTATTAGAATGGAACACTGTGTTTTCCACAAATGTGGAACAACATTTAATGAATAGGAAAATGCTTAAGTTAAATATCAAGTGAAAAAAGTAACAAATGCAATCGTGCATATAATTCAATGTTCACTTTTTTAATGTTAACAAAGAAAAAACTATTTACAGTGCTATCTATGGGTTGTGGGATTATGGGTATCTGTTTTCTGTACCTTCTAGTAATTTCCAAAATCTCTGCAAAGTTATCAAGTTCATAATAGCTATTATTTTTAAGAAAGACTTATCCATGAAGAAATGGAGCACAATTCTTTCTTTTTATATTGTGGATGTAGGCTCGTCTAAAAAATACAATCAAAAGCAAGTCCAAAGTTACTACAAGTTGTTTCCACAACAGTGAACAGTCAAGACCAAACTTATGTTTAAACAAACAAAAGAAGGCACATTCAAGATTCTGAATGAAACAGAAAGAGACAAGAAATCAGTAAAACACAGAAATTTAAATGAAGACTGAAATAAGGGGACCCACTGAAAGGTGGACTCCATTTAACAAAAGTTAACAAGGAAAGAGAAGCCTGCTGAAGGAGATCACTTTCAGCCAGCCTCGAAAGGGACTGCTGCCTAACCCAGGAAATCCCACACAGGATTAAGTAAGACACGCCATTTTTTGAATCAGGCTCTTTAGAAACAGAACCACCACAGCAGGGTTCAGCAAAGCCTCCCCCATCCCCACTCCCATGGTGAAAAAAAAAAACACTCAGGACTGGGAGCCAGAAGGTCCTAGTGGCACAGAGAGAAGACATGGGCCAACTGAAATGCAACCTCTTCCCGGGATCAACCAGCACTCACCAGCCCAGGTCTCCTGCATCAGGAAGCTACCCTCCACCACCATGGCTCCTCATAACCTTCAAGAAATGGGTCAGGGGCCACCTTTAAGATGTTTTTCTCTAAGGAACAGTCCATGGAAGGATCTGCACCGGCTTTGAGTTTCCAACTGGATCCTTGAGGACAGACCCAGTGCCCTCCACTTCTTCAGTTGCTATTCTATTACTTGGCCTAGGAGTAACTGTACAAACCAGAGGAGCCCAATACGCAAATTAGTGAAAGGATGAAGTCTCCACTTCTGTGATGTCAGCTCTAGCACAGAAATATACTGAATTTCATGTGTCCAGGGTGAATATTTGTACTGGGGGCTGATGGGAAACAAAAACAACTTCTAAAGACAAGAAACTTACAGAGGGACAGTGCAAACAGCTCCACTGTATACTTTAAATTTATCAAAAGAATTACATATTCTCTCCACAACATCGGCAGTATATCCAGCTGGCCACATTCACATGGGGAAGCCATGCAGAAGTTAAATGCATAGAGTTTGGAATCAATTTAACCTAAACTCCTGAAGTCTTAGTTTCCTCATCTGTCAAATGGGGCTAATCGTGCCCAACTCATAACATGACTGGATCGCGTCTATAAAATGCAGCATCTGGCAGAGGAAGCACTCAGTAAATGGAAACGATTAGTGTGCCGGGTCGCCTCGCAGATGAGTCCGTTACTGTCAGATGGGCTTTCTTTGCAGATGAAAGCCAAGGGCACTCTTCAGGATTATCTCTTCTCACACAAAGCCCTGAGTCTCGTCTCCTCTCCTCTGGACACGCAGGGCTGGAACACGCAGGGGGCAGGACTGGGACCTGAGGCTCTAGGTTAGGCAAAGTTGTTGGCACTCTCCATATACTGCCCGCAAGAGATCTGTTTTGTCGCCCCCAGCTCTGGGTGGGGGGGGGGGGG
>NC_058414.1:91049086-91102861 GCF_002201575.2 Neomonachus schauinslandi
TGCCCGGTCTCCCCCAGGACCCGCCTCCCGGGAGGGGGCGCCGTGAGGGGGGGGGAGGCGCGGGAGGCCTGGGCCGCCCCGCCCCGCACGGAACACCGGAGCCCGCCGCCCGGGTGGCCCCGCGCGTTCCGCTCCCGGGGGCGCCCGGAGGGAGGGAGGCCGGCGAGCAGGGGTCAGAGCCGGAAAACCTGGCAAGCCCGGAGAGCGGCGGGCCTCTCGCTCCTCCTCTGGCGCCTGGCTTCGCTCTGCTCCATTCTGTGCGGGGCAGCAGGTGTGAGTGGGGCGCCTGCGTTCGGAGGACAGCCTTCGGGGCTGCAGAGGGGACAAAGCAAAGGAAAGGTCGGGCTCCCTTCGACGTGCAGTCGAGGAGGTGGGAAATGCGCGCACACAGCTCTACCCGTCCTTTCTCCCTCTAGAGGTTCTGCCTCCTGTCTGGGTCGTTAAGGAAGGGTAGGACACTCTGGGCCTGGGAGGCCCGCAAACCCCACACGTAGTAGGCCTTCAGTAGGTGCCTGCTGATTGAGTTGAATTCGGTTGAATTGCGGCGGAGCTGGAAAGAACCGCGCACGTCCAGGCCCTTTTAGGGAAAGCAGCTCTCTTGGGCAATAGAGAGAAGGTCAGATGATAAGCGTTTGGGGAGTCAGAGTTTGGGAATGGAGGGCAAACGAGGAAAGTCAAGAAGGGAGTTAACATTTGTCAAGTAACTGCTCCGTGCCAGGCATCTAACTCTGAAGACACCTGGTGTAAAGGTCTTGGAACGTGGAATTGGCAATTTTGGATCTTTGCATCCTCTTAGAAGGCTTGCACCACGCAGGGGACTAAAGATGTGAGTTGGGGAGACTATCTTATTGCCTGGGAAGCTATAGTGGTTAGTGAAAAATGTGAATCATCTTCATTGGTAAAAGGGTCCCGGTTGCTCTCCAGTCCCGTTCCCCTGCTAGGCCCAGGCAACTTACCCTCTGGTGAGATTATTGGAGAATCAGTGACAGCCCTTCCTCTGAAGAAGGCTGAGGAACCCTCCTAGAAGTACCTACGTGTTAGTTTCAAGGAAGATAATTGAGAATAAAGGTTAAAGATAGCCTTGTTGATGTTCCTAATTTGTTTTGTACTTTATTAAGCCTCCCCATCATAAACAGTCCCATGTTCTTAACAACTGATTCCCCACCAGCTTCCAGAGGATTTTGCAAACCTTGCCTTCAGCCCATAATCTCCAGGTGAGTTCCCCTGTGAAAACACTGCCGATTCAGGCATGTCTGGCCCGGGATACCTTGGCCCGAGATCTAGGACCTCTTGTTCATGCCTTTCTTCATCCTCTGAACTCATTGTGTAAACATGTCATTTGACTACAAACCACTGCCTTGGGGTGATTCTTAAATTGTCCTGTCCTGTTGTATTATTTTATCTTTTATGAATTTATGTTTTGCCTCTCCAACCAAATTAATATGAAGTTCGAAGATGGTGTCATCCTGCTTAGGGATTCCCATAGCACCAGTAAACCCTCATTGTACATTTGTTGACTTGAACCAGAGTATCCACCTGCCCAGTGAAGTGGTTCAACCTTTCAGATTTGGCCCCAGCCTCCAGGAAGCTCCCACCTACACTAGTACCTGGGGTATCAGAGAAAGAAGGCTCCCTTTCCATTCTCAGCCAATTCAAAGAAGATAGAATGTTGGCCAAGCCATTAAGAAGGGATTGACATCAATGGGAAATAACAATTGCAACTTTGAGATACCAGAAATGACTCAAGGTCACCAACTCTCTATAGAAAGACCCCTAGGGTCTCCTAGTTTCCAAGCTCTGAAGGCATAAAACTGAATGTTCCTTCTGTTAGGATTTAATGCATTCTGCTTGAGTGTCTAAGAAAATGTCTCCTGGGGCTCGAACCATCCAGCTAGGGGGTTGTGTGACTTGGAAGTCCAAGACAGACTGAGTGGTACAAGGTAGGGGCACATATATATGTAAACACACGCATCCATACACACTTGTGTCTGAGATTAAGACAAGACCTTAGGATACTCATACCAAATGATGCAAAAAATAAATCCAGCAAACACTTCTGAGCACGTACTATGACCTGTTAGTGCTGGGGGGGAGGGGATATAAAAGATTAAAATAGTGATTTTGGAGATTATCTCATACAATTTTCATTGTACAGAGAAAGAAACAAACCAGGGAGGTGAGTTTATTTACCTAGGGCTGAGCCTCAACTAGAATTCCCATCTCCTGTTTTCCAGTAAAATACGATCTCTGGGGGAGGAGGGAGAATTAGCCTGGGTCCTCCAAAGGTGTGCTGTCTGATTTGGGGAGGGAGTTAGGATCAGTGCCACCCTTAGACCTAAGCACATTGGGGCCCAGTTTACCGGAGGCCCCCCCAGAGTGGGCCTCCTCCAACTGCACCTCTCCCCACAGGACAAGGAGTCTGAGAAGCCAAAGGAACACCCCACCAGGAGCCCACTCAGTACCCAGGAGCCCAGAATTCCCTACCAGTTGGCCCCACATTCACTTTCAGGGTCTCTGTGGCCTCTTCCTCCCAAAGGGTGGGTGGGCCGAGGTGCGTCTGGTCCCAAGGAGCAGCTGTGGGTAGTTGTTTGCAGGGAAGTAAGGGAACTCAGACATGCAGGTAGGGTGAGATGAGCCCATGAAGCCCAAGGGAATGAAGCCAAGAACCAGGAGTGGGGAGAGAGGGTGAAACAAGCTCCATATTCATATTCATATGACTCTGACTTGGCTGCTCAGACTTTCAAGGAGTCTGGGGATTCTGCTTTTGGTTTGTTGTTTTTCTTTTTAAAGATTTTATTTATTTACTTGAGAGAGAGAGAGAGCACAGAGGCAGAGGGAGAAGCAGACTCCCGGCTGAGCAGGGAGCCCGACGCAGGACCCCATCCCAGGACCCTGAGATCACGACCTGAGCCAAAGGCAGCCGCTTAACCGACTGAGGCCTCCAGGTACCCCTCTGCTTTTGAACCTAGCCTACCAGGTCATTTTGAAGGTGTGTCAGTCAAGGGAGGAGGAGAGTAATATTTAATAGGTTGCTTGCGTGGCATGTAACTTTCTGATATTTCAACAAATGCTATGGAAGCCGCTAGTTGTATTTTTGACCTGGGCCCCTTCACTCTGAGGAGTAGAATAGAAACGGGAAGGACAGACTGACCACCTGAAAGTTGGAGATGGCTGGAAGGCAGGAGGGGGTAAAACAGAGAGCCCTGGACTGGAAATCAGAATAGCTAAGTTCTGAGCTCTGCTCTCTCATATAGAAGTTTGTCATCTTGGGGAAAAGGTTACTCTCAAACCTCAGTCTTTCTTCTCTGATGACAGCCTTGATTATGCCTACCTTACCTAAAATATACATGTATCAAATCATTACATTTATACCCTAAACTTGTACAATGTTATGTATCAACTGTACCCCCAAAAAGTTGGAAAGAAAAGGGAGTAAGAACCATTGAACTAGAGGTTTGAGTCAACCTTTTCTGCTAAAAATGAGAAGACAGTCATAGAGAAGAGAGAAAGTAGGAGCTGGGGTAGAACAAGGACTCAAACATCTGGCTAAGGGGTCTGGACAGAATTTTGTAGGCAGTAGGGTATCGTTAATAATTTTCATGAGATATTATTAGAACCAGGCACAAGAAGGATTACTCTATTAACAATATATAAGATGATTTGGAGAGAGAAAAGACTGCAAGTGGAGAGAGACCAATTAGGCCAAGAGCTTAACTGTGCATGCCTGAAGTATCAGGATCATAACATTTTTCACCATCAAATAGACAGAACTTTTAAAAAATTGATTATATCCATTTGTGCCATAGCATGGGGAAATAGGCACTCTCAGATTCTACTGGTAGAGGTATAAATTGGTATAGCCATTTTGGAGGACAATTTGGCCTTATCTATCAAAATTTAAAATCAGCAGCTCACCATCTGGTATAGAAAATTCTATATATAGATATGCTTTTGCTAATTTTTCTTTCTTTCTTTCATCTTTCTTTCTTTCTTTTCTTTTCTTTCTTTCTTTGCTGGATTTATTATTTTCCTTGGTGTTTTGTTTTGGGTTTTTTTGTTGTTGTTGTTTTTTAGTTAGGCCTACTTCAAACTGGTAAATTCAGTCCAGTAATTCAATCAGATCAAATTCACCTTTTTTAAAGTTTACACTTTCATGAGTTTTGGAAAGTATATGAAATCCTATAGCCACCACCATATTCAAGATATATAACCTTTGCATTGCTCTCAAAAGTTCCTTTATGCCAGCTAGCACTTTCTCCCCTGCCTCTACCCCAATCCCTAATAACCATTGATTTAATTTATTTCCATAGCTTTGCCTTTCCCAGAATGTCACATAAATGGAATGATACAGTATGTAGCCTTTTGTGTCCAGTTTTTTTACTTATCATGTCTCTGAGATTCATCCACCTTGTTACATGTATCAGTAATGTGTTCCTTTCTACTGCTAACTAGTATTCCATTTAATGGATGTACCACAATTTGTTTATCCATTTTGGACATTTCGGCTGTTTTCAGTTTATTGTTTTTGGGGGTTGTTTTGCATGTTTTTTGGCCATTATGAACTCAGCTTCTATAAATATTTGCTTCCAGATCTTGGTGTGAACATATGTTTTCATTTTTCTAAATGAAATTTAATTCCTAAATATCTAGGAATTAAACTCTTAAGTTATGTAATAATTGTATATTTGACTTTATAAGAAACTGCCCAATTGTCTTCCAAAGTGGATGTAATATTTTACCTTCTCACCAGCAATGTATAAGAGTTCCAGTTGCTCCACATCCTTGTGAGCACTTGCTTTTGTCAGTTTAATTTGAACAATTCTAGTAGGTGTGTAGTGCTATCTCCTTGTGGTCTTAATTTGCATTTTCCTAATGACTAATAACATTGAGCATCTTTTCATGTGCTTACTTGCCATTGCTATGTTTTTTTTGGTGAAGTGTCCCTTCAAATCTTTTACTCATGTTATAATTGGATCGTTTGTCTTCTTATTATCAAGTTGTAAATATCATTATAAATCCCGCATACAAATCCTTTTGCAGATGAGTATTTCGAAAATATTTTCTCCTATTCCGTAACTTGTCTTTTCATTCTCCTAACAGTATCTTCCAAAAACAGAAGTTTTTAAATTTGATGAAGCCCAATTTTTATTTTTTCCTTCTTCATTTTTTTGGCTCATGCTTTTTGTGTCCTACATAAGAAATTTTTACCCAACCCAAGGTCACAAATATTTTCTTCTATGTTTCCCTCTAGAAATGTAATTTTTAGCTCTTATGTTTAGCTCTATGATCCATCTGAGTCAACTTTTATATTTTTGTGAGATAAGGGTTGCAGTTAATTTTTTTTGCATGTCAGTTGTTACATCACCATTGATTGAAAAGACTCCCCTTTCTCCATTGAACTGACTTTATACTTTCTCAAAATTAATTGTTACATTTGTATGGGTCTATTTCTGGACTTCCTATTCTGTTCCATGGAAGATCTGTGTATTACATGTGGGAGGGGAGAAAGCAAGACATTGTATTGTGTAGTGCCATTAATGAGAAAAAAATGTGATCATAAATCCACTGTTTTAAAAACGTGTAAGTGTATCACAGAATTTGGAGAGGGGTTGGGAGTAAATACATGAAAGGGAATGTTCACTTTTAGAAGAGAAACTTTCGCTTTTTACTCTCTATATTAATGCATCTGATTATAATATTACATCATTTGCATTTTTTTTATTTTAAAGATTTTTATTTATTTATTTGACAGAGAGAGAGATAGCGAGAGCAGGAACACAAGCAGGGGGAGTGGGAGAGGGAGAAGCAGGCTTCCTGCTGACCAGAGAGCCCGATGTGGGACTTGATCCCAGGACTCTGGGATCATGACCTGAGCCAAAGGCAGATGCTTAACAACTGAGCCACCCAGGTGCCCCCATCATTTGTATTTTTAACACAAGCATGTACTACTTCTGTATTTAAATTTTTTGAGAGAGAGATAAAGCACGGGCAAGTGGGGAAAGGAGAGATGGACAGAGGAAGAGGGAGAGAGAGAATCTTAAGCAGGCTCCATGCTCAGTGCAGAGCCCCACGCTGGGCTCGATCTCATGACCCTGAGGTCATGACCTGAGCCAAAACCAAGAGTCAGTTGCTTAACTGACTGAGCCACCCAGGCACCCCATGTATTTAAATTTTTTTAAATAAAGACTTTGTGGGTTTGAATGGAAATTAGAAAATAGATGAGACATTTTCTGGATCTTAAATTAACTGATAAATATGAGGAGAGAAAAGAATAAACAATGGACGATTTAGAGGCTCTGAAGTCATCGCTTCTCGGCCTTTTGGCTAAGATCAAGTGCAGAGGGTCTGAAGCCATACATATTAGGATAGATAAAGGGAAGTCAGTTGGGAGAGTCTGGGTTAGGCAGAAGGATCCCCAAGGTCAGAGTGGCTGGCTGTGGGAGTTCAGCCAGCACCCAGGGAGCAACATTAACATAAGCAGTAGGTGGTGAGGGTGAGCATTAGGCTTGGGAGATAAGGCAGGTAGGGCTCAAAATACAGATACGGAAATCATTTGCACAGAGTTGTTAGCTGCAGATGTGAGGGTGAATTACTGTGTTTGGGAAGACAGGAGAAAAGAAAAGAAGAGGGCTGAGGATAGGCCCTTGTGAAAAGAAGTGCATCATGGAAAAGCTGAAAGGGAGTGGAAAAAGGCAGAAGGACTCTGAGGGAAAGCTGAGGAGAACAAGGGAAGTGTGGTGTCACCAAAGGCCCGGAGGGAAGCTTCAGAAGGGAATGGTCAGTGTCAGGGATGACAAGGACTAAGAAAATCTCTTTGGACTTGATGACGTGGTCATTTTTTTTTTTTTTATTTGACAGAGAGAGACACAGTGAGAGAGGGAACACAAGCAGGGGGAGTGGGAGAGGGAGAAGCAGGCTCCACGCAGAGCAGGGAGCCCGATGCGGGACTCAATCGCAGGACCCTGGGATCATGACCTGAGCCGAAGGCAGTCGCTTAACCGACTGAGCCACCCAGACGCCCAATGATGTGGTCATTAAAAAGAGACTTTCCATTGAAGTGGCAAGGGTAAAGGGCAAACAAGGTGAAAAGAAAGAGCTGCTTGGAAAATGGCGGCCAAAGAGAATGGTTCACAGCAGGGTTGAGACGTATTTTAGGACAGAGAAGACTGAGCTCCCTGGTGACAGAGGAAAAGGTGCCTGAAGACAGAGAATAGTGTGCAAGGGAGGGATCATTGAGCCCATTCTCAGAGCTTAGAGGAGATGAACTCAAGAGTGACATGTACGTCATTTGAAAAGGCAGAGCCCAGGCGCCTGGGTGGCTCAGTCGTTAAGTGTCTGCCTTCGGCTCAGGTCATGATCCCAGGGTCCTGGGATCAAGCCCCGCATCAGGCTCCCTGCTCCGCGGGAAGCCTGCTTCTCCCTCTCCCACTCCCCCTGCTTGTGTTCCCTCTCTCGCTATGTCTCTCTGTGTCAAATAAATAAATAAAATCTTTAAAAAAAAAAAAAAAATGAAAAGGCAGAGCCAGTGACCATTATCAGGAGAGTGGCTTGATAGAATCATATTACAGTAAGGAGGGAAGGCATGCTTCTGTTACAATAACTGTAAAGACATGTAGGGCATGTTTGGGTTATAACGTTAAATGGGACAAAAACTAAATATAAAATGGTTTGTGAGTTAATATAAAACAATATGTATGACTAGAAAGGAATTGTGCAACACTTAAGATTGTTGTAGTAAGGTAAGGGGCTATGAGCATTTTGTCCTTTGACGTTGAGATTTGTCTTTTTGATAAAAAATGTTTGGAATGTCTTCCTCCAAGAGAAGATGATAATGGGTTGAGGTGGAGGTTTTACGTGGTCTCCAGAGTGATTTCTCACTCTTCAACACCATAAGTTTCAGTGTTAGATGACAGGATTTGGACTTGAAGTGTGAAAACCCAAAAAAGGAAAAGATCAGCATGCGCTACAGTAGGTAGGGAAGGTTTCACAGACTGCATGAGGCTTAAGTTGGGTCTTGAACAATGGGAACAATGGGTAACATTTGTTAAAAAAAAAAAAGGGAGAGAGAGAAGGAGAAGAGGGTACTGCAGAGGAAAGAAAAGTAGAAAGGCAAGACAAGAGGGTAGAAATGAACAGAATGTGGTCAGAAGAAAAGCTATTTAGAAGGAATTTGAAGACAAAAGAGGAAAGACATAGGATATGGTGAGATTGTAGCAAGCAAAGAGTTCAGGTCTGCCATGATGTAAACTAAATGAGGTTTCCCCCACTATTCGAAACTAGGCACAGCTATGAAACCTTTCTTCAATGGAAATGGCATGAAATGGAGAGTATATCCCACTTTCAGAAAGTTGGAAAGACGTACATTAGTACAGTAACAACTATTTTCATCAAAGTGAAAATCTTCTTTAGATTTCTTTCCATTAGCAAAAACAGGTACTAATGTAACTTTTTGGTAAAAACCAAGTGGACTAACATGAACCTTCAGAAAGTGTAGGATACCTGTCATTACCTTAATTTACCTACAGAGGAACTCCTGCTATCAAAGGGGAAGCCACTGGGGGGTGGGGGGTGCGAGTGACATTGTTAAGTACTGACCACCACAAGTACAATGTGTTTTTCTTATTTTTTTGAGAGAGAGAGGGGGCTGGGGGGGGAGGGGCAGAAGGAGAGGAAGAGAGAATCTCAAGCAGACTCCCCGCTGAGCACAGAGCCCCAATATGGGGCTTGACGCAGGGCTCAATCTCATGACCTGAGATTGTGACATGAGCCGAAATCAAGAGCCGGACACTTAACTGACTGAGCCACCCAGGCGCCCCCACCAATACAATGTCTAAAACCAGGATCTTGTCCTCGACGAAATGGGCTGGAAATGTCTGTCCTTCTTGCACAATTTAATGGCAAGTGAGAATGTTCCTAAGGCACAATCCCAGACTTGCCTCTCTGTCTGTTGCAGTTTGCCCCACCTCCTTTCCCCCAACTCCTTCCCCCCAACATACAAGCTGCCACAGATCAACTGGCTCAGTCCTCTGCCCACACTCTCCATGGTCATTTCCCACTATAGCCCCAAACCCGGCAGCTCTCCTGAGGCATGCCAAAAATCCACATTAGAATCACGGCAACAGTTGGTGAAAGCTCTTTTTAGAATCACCCTCATTCTCTGGCATTCTACTAACTCCAACTCACATATGACTGTGTTCTAAAACTCATCGACTCTGGCTCAAATTCAGAATGAGAATAATGATCGTAGTCTAGCTCAGATTCTTCCATCTTGTCATGAGTTCAGATCAGTTACATGAATAAATAAAGCCAAACCCACACTAACTAGGTATCTGTCCTGATCACCCTGATTCTCTAGAAAACTCCTTCTTCACTCAAAACCCTCAATGGACACCCTTCCTGGGAGAGATCTCTGCTTTTGAGCCTCTTACAATCGTGGGCAGAGCATCACTCCTCCAGGAAGCCTTCCGTGATCTGCCAGAGGTGATCTGCCCTTCCTCTGTGCCCTAAGTCCCTGTGGTGCCTCTGTCATGCCACTGAGCACGCGGAATAAAACTTCACATGGCTCTAAGTTCTTCAAGAGCAGAGACCTTCTTGTTTTCGTCTCTACTCCCCAGTGTCTAGCGCAGTGCTTGGCAGATCATAGGGCTCAAGTAATGCTTGTTGAATAAGCAGAAATACAAAAAATAAGCTCCCAGCCAGCCTCCTCCCTCACCCCATCCCTCCCTTCTCCCCGAGGAACAATTAACCTAATTAGCTAATTAGGTTAACTTAGCAACTTAACCTCAGGGGAGCATAAGTTTGTCCACAGTTCTTTGGTGCCAGGCCCAGAAGGGGTGTGCTGTGTGGCTTCTACTTCTCCACCCTCATGCTGACAGAGAACTTCTCAGACTTCAAAGTCTGTCCAGAAATGCCAGATTCCTCCACTATCCACTATGACACACCAATGGAGAGTGCATGGAAAATAGAAAAGGTCACTTCCGATATGACATTACCTTGGTCTTACATAGAGTTCGTAAGCTGCGGTAATTGGCACCAGCAAACATTTATTAAATTTAGTGAACTAAGACTCTTCCCAGAAGTAGAGGAAAAACACAATCTCTGCCCTTTAGGAAATGACAATCTCCAAACAATAAAATATGCTCACAAAATTTGAATTTCATAGGCTCTGGATGAAAATTGTGAGAAGCTGGATAAAATTATCTGCCCAGACAACTCTGTGTGGAACTCCTCTGCCATTTAAAAGGGCAAGTTAAGAAGCTTCTGGACCAGCGGTGTCCAGAAGATGGAACTTTCTGAGACAGTGGAACTGTTCCATACATCTGTGCCATCCACAAATGGCTATTGAGCATTTCAAGTGTGACTAGTGCAACAGAGAAGCTGAGTTTTTAACGTTTCTTTAATTTTAATCCATTTAAATGTCCACCTGTGGCTAGGGGCCACCATCCTGGGCAGCACAGCCCGAGGCCATGGGGAAGAAAGTGTGATGGCTGCCAGGTGGTAAACTAAATCTAGAAACTGCCAATTTGTAGCACGGTATGCAGATCTGATCACAAATCCTGGATGTGGCACGGATGACTGGGACAAACACACTTTCTATACCAGAGTTTCCTCATCTGTAAAATGGGCATCATCCTAAGTACCTCAAACCGCCGTCCGCATGGTGTCCCTCTAACCTTCTGAGCATCAACTTGAACTTCAAGGTTTGGGTGTGATGGGCTGTCTGCCTGACACTCAAACCAGAATCGGACGCAGCCACCACCACCCTTGACCACAGGTGTCTGAGCGACTCCCACGTGCAGTGCAGAGTAACCATAAGGTGAGTAAGACATGAGACGTCTGCAGATAAAACATCTCTAGGGAAGACAAACACTCCATAAATATGAGAGCAAAACTTTGAAAGCTCCCCCATCACGTTCCAATAAAACCCATTGCTCAGCATGCCGTGCAAAGGTTCTCAAGACTCCTGCAGGTAAGTCGAGCCACTGGGACCATCCTTCCAGTGGCTGCCCCCAGAGCCTCTGCACCTGCTTCTCTCCAGCAGCCCCTCGTCCTTCACCCATCTGTGATCTATAGGGCTCCTCCCCGTGCCAGCCCTCCCTGACTGCTCCACTCCCATCTAGGAAGTCACTTCCGTTAGTCTCTTATTCCTTGGCACTTACTACTTGAAACTGCATATTTCATTCTGCGTTTGGTTTCATGTCTATTTTGCCACTAAACCAGAATCTCCACGAGGACAGACACTATTCTGGTTTAGAGAGGAGTTTTTACACAATGGTTGATCGCTCAGACTTTTGGGCCAGGACTACCTGGATTTGTGTTACAGCTCCACACTTGTCAGCTATGACATACTAGCCCCTTTGTGCCTCAGTGTCCTCATCTATAAAATGGAACGATCATAGTAACTACCTCATGAAGTTGTATGAAGATGAAATGAGTTGCTATACATAAAACACTTAGAAAAGAGCCTAGCACATAGCAAGCTCTCCATCAGTGTTAGCTCTCAGGATCCTTTGCCACTATTTGGTCAATACCTGGTTACAGTGCCTGGCACAAGGCAGGGTCTCAGTAAATATTTACTGAATGAATGATTGAATTTCCATTAGGTGACTATAGTAAGGTTTGGTTTTTTTTAAAGACTTTATTTATTTATTTGACAGAGACACAGCGAGAGAGGGAACACAAGCAGCAGGAGTGGGAGAGGGAGAAGCAGGCTCCCCGAGGAGCAGGAAGCCCGATGCGGGGCTCGATCCCAGGACCCTGGGATCATGACCTGAGCCAAAGGCAGACGCTTAAAGACTGAGCCACCCAGGCACCCCGACTATAGTAAGGTTTTGATCTTTTTCTTCCCAACCACTTTTTGCCATCTTGAAGCAATGACAATAATCTCTAAAAGCATGCTAAATAATGAAAGTAGTGACCAACTTATAGTTAATGTGATTTTTCTTGTTTTTAAAGACATAGAACACCAAGTTAATGAAGTATCTACCTGCTTCTAGCTTCTGAGAGTCTTTTAAATATTATACAATGACTTTACAATATCTAGAAAGTAATCTTCTGATGTTCAATATTCATTCTGTTGACATGATGAATATATTCAGAGTCCTGTGATCTGCCAGTCTTGTATTTTTGGAGATAAGTTCTATTTAGCCATGGTGTAGTTTGGAACACTGGGTTTAGATGAAGACAGACCTGACTTTATTTATTTATTTTTTTTTCAGACCTGACTGTAAATACTGTTTTACCCTTTAATAACCTTGTAACTTTGGCCATGACTTTTCTGAGCTTTGGTTTCCTCACCTAAAAATGGAAATGTTAGTAGAATACCTACTTCATAGTGTTGTATGAAAATAAGTTAAGGAATTAGGTAAGTCACTCAGTAGTGTACTTGGCACTAAGAATATACCATGATAATTATTATTGTTCAATTCTTTGCTGGAATGTTATTTAAGAATTTTGTAACTCTATTCAAAACTGAAATTGGCTTCTAATGGAATTTTTAAGGAATTTTCCTTGTCAGTGTTAAGAATAGCACCTACTTAACTCACAGAATTAATGTGGGATCGTGCCATAGTTCTCATTTTTCTAAAAAGAACTTTAATTTTTTATTACACATGGTAGAAAAGGTAGGATATACAGAGAATCAAAGTTATAAATATTAAAATTATCTATAACCTCACTTCTCCAAAAGAGGCATTGTTACATTGGACTATATGCTCTTCCAGGCATTTTTTTAAAGATTTTATTTATTTATTTGTCAGAGAGAGAGAGCACAAGCAGGGGGAGCTGTAGGCAGAGGGAGAGGGAGAAGCAGGCTCCCCGCTGAGCAAGGAGCTCGATGTGGGGCTCGATCCCAGGACCCTGGGATCATGACCCGAGTTGAAGGCAGACACTTAACTGACTGAGCCACCCAGGCGCCCCTCTTCCAGGCATTTTTAAATGCATAAATGCATGCACACATATACCCACATATAATGCTGATAAAAAGTTGGGATCAGACTGTACATAAAATTCTGTTGCATTCAACAATATATTATGAACATCTTTTTACCTTAATAAATACTACTCCCAAAGCATCATTTTTAATGGTGGCATTGTATTTCAAGATCTAAACCTATCATAAGTTGTTCAGCTAATTCCCTAATGTTGGACAATTAGGTGATTTCCTTTGTAAGTAATGCTGCATCAGACATTGTGCTAGATATTTTTTTTAGCCTGCTGTTCATCCTCTCCCCTTCTCCACCATGCTCTTTGCTTCGAGAAGCTGACCTTTGCAAGCCTGCCTCATCGGGCTCCTTCCCTCTCTGGCTTCCAGTGCATTTGGCCAATATGGGAGGGGGGTCGTGGGGAACACCAGCAAGAAATCTGATAATGGAAAAAAGGAAGGCAAGGGTATGTATTCCGCCCCAGCTCCCACCCTGAAAAGACTACAAGTTGGCTGTGTCCTCGAACCTAAGACCTTGAATGCATCTGGTGGGAGGTTCTCTCATATGGTTACTTTCCCTGGGTCCCTGTAATCCCTCCACCTTATACCTTCATGCTTAGGGTGGTACGGTGTCCCCATCACTGCTAGCCTGGGTTATGCCCCCAACCTTTGTCGGTTTCCCTTAATCCTGCCCACCTCTTCAGAGATAGTCCTTCATTAAATTCCCTCCGTTTATCCCGTTTAAGTGTACATCTGTTTCTTGCCAGAACCTAGCAAATATACACAGTTTTGTTTTATATGATAAATTTCTCAAACTGGAATTATTTGATCAAGGAGCATGCGTATTTTTCAGACCTTCTACAATATTGCCAACCTGTCTTCCAATATACCATTCCTCTTGCAGGGCATGAGAGCATCTGCCCTCAGGCCCCTGGTCCAGCTGGATATTGTTACTTCATGTCATCTTTTGCTGTGTTCATAAACAGTGCTATACTATAGAGATCATCTCATCTAAGAAATTCTGTGTTGGGAGGAGATTACCTACTAATCATTGCAGTCTATTTGTTTTAGTTGTTCTTGCATGACTTTTCTTCTGCTATTAACTTTTACAAATTGACATGTTAACCCATATTTGGCCTTTAAGAAGTCTTAAAATTACAGTGTCTGACTTCATCCTGCCCCTTTGTAAGGGGGCCATGTCTCCCCCACGCTCTGTCAAAGCATGTCTGTGTCACATCTCTCTGTACAGAACCTTGTCACTCTTTGGATTTCAGCGAGCTGGACTTATGACCAGTCTCTTATGGGCTCACGAAAAGTTACAATTTTATAGGTTATCTGGTTTTTCTTGTGATTTTCTTTTTTTCTTTTCTTTTTTTAAGATTTTATTTATTTGACAGACAGAGACACAGCGAGAGAGGGAACACAAGCAGGGGGAGTGGGAGAGGGAGAAGCAGGCTTCCCGCGGAGCGGGGAGCCCGATGCAGGGCTCGATCCCAGGACCCTGGGATCATGACCTGAGCCGAAGGCAGATGCTTAACGACTGAGCCACCCAGGCACCCCTTTCTTGTGATTTTCTACGTTCTGAGCTGAATCTAACTCCTCATTTAATTTTTTGAAAATGTAATTAAATCAAGAATATTTTTGTACAAGGCATAAAACCATATGTCCAATACCACATTCGATGTGCACATACTTGCTAATGGAAGGAATTGAATTCTGCCTCTCACATGGTACATGGAAAACTGCTTATATATAAATACTGAAGAGTAATATGAATTGTTTAATAGTGCAAAAATGTCCCCCCACTGCCATGTGTACTTGCAGCAAATACTGTACAATTTGTGGGTACCCCCAGAGCTACTGCTTAGAAGACAAAGAGGAGGGAAAACGGACACTGGAAACCACTGGGGAAGATATTTCATTTTGTAAGAATCTATTGTGTCCACACTCTCTGAAAGACAGGCCTTGACAAGTTAATTTGTTTTTGCTTACCCACGTTTCCACCACAGAAGCCCTCCACAAAGTCCAAAACTGTATGTTTCCGATGATGACAATGGTTCAACCCACAGACTTGCACAGGGTTCAGAAGCAATCACGTTTTGCGTTGAGGGCGTAGAATAAGAGACTCGGAGAAGCATCTCCCTGGGGTCTGACTGGTGTAAAGCATGAGCAGAGAAAACCTTTTAAAGCAGAGGCCCCCGGCAGGGTCCCCTCTTGTGTAGGTCAGGACAGTACTGATTTAACTCACCTCTGTTTTGATGACTAAACAAGGTAAGTATGTCTAACGAACTCAGAACAGTACTACACAATGGTATTATGGGGAATTACTAGTACTTCTGAATACATTCCTGTATTCTCCCAAATTTCCACAATGATATGTTATTGTATTTTCCAAAAACATCTTTTCGAAAAATATTCCTAAATAAGAATAGAGAAATTCAAGGATATAGTAATACGTTATTTTTTTTTAAGATTTTATTTATTTATTTGAGAGAGAGAGAGCACAAGCGGGGGTAGGGGCAGAGGGAGAGGGAGAAGCAGGCTCCCCGCTGAGCAGGGAGCCCGACGTGGGGCTCGATCCCAGGGCCCTGGGATCATGACCTGAGTTGAAGGCAGCTTCTTAACCAACGGAGCCACCCAGGCGTCCCTCATTTTTATTTTTAAAGTAATGTATTACTCAGAGTGCCTGGGTGGCTCCGTTGGTTAAGCGTCTGCCTTCGGCTCAGGTCATGATCTCAGGGTCCTGGGATCGAGCCCCACGTCGGGCTCCCTGCTCAGCGGGGAGCCTGCTTCTCCCTCTCCCTCTGCCCCTCCCCCTGCTTGTGCTCTCTATCTCACTGTCAAATAAATAAAATCTTTAAAAAATAAAAAATAAAAAAATAAAAATGAATGTGAGGTGATGGATGTGCTAACTAAACTTATTGTGATAATCATTTCACATGATATACATGTATCAAATCATCACCTTATAGGCCTTAAGTTTATACAATGTTTTATGTCAAATAATACCTCAATAAAGCTAGAAAAAAATTTAAAATAATAATGACATTATAAATCAATTTGCAAAACTCAGAACAGGACTTAGAATAAAATGTATACTTTGAGCATATAGCAATACAAATAAAAAGGAAATTACATACACATATAAAATATAAATGAATTTTATTTATGAATGTATAGATGTATATAATTATAAAAATGACCAAAAAGGGGAAAAGCAATACATTGAAAGAGCATATGCCATAATCAAGTAGAGTTACTCAGAATTTAAGAATGTTTTAATATAGTAAAACCAGTAATATAATCATATTAGGTGATTTAAGTGATAAAAATTACATGATTATGCAAAAGATACCAATTCTTACTAAAAGCTTCTAACAAAGAATAAATGTAATTTCCCTTATTAAATAGAGAACATTTGTTTAAAACCAACAATTACTTCATATTTAATGGAGAAACATAAAAAATATCTTTTCACCACCGTTTTATTTAACACAAAACAAAACAGAAATACATAAGAAAAGGCAAATCTTTTTGCAGCTATGATTTTATATTTAGAAGAAACAAAGAGACCTTCTAACACTGTTAGGACAAAGGTAATTCAACAAAAGATGAATATTTTAAAAATCAATAGCATTCTAAAGATGGAGATTCCCATATGGATAGCAATACAGATGTGTGTAGCCAAGAAAAAAAAATCAATGTAATAAGACATATATAAGGCTAGACAAAAATAAGAACAGATTATAATGAAAGAAATCAAGGAACCCATCAGCAATGAAGAGACTTAATTCCTTGATGGAAAGATTAGTATCATGAGCATAAGTCTTAAACAGTTAATTTTAGACCTAGATGATTCAAACTGAAGCACCAAAAAGATGTTTACCTTAAATAACACACTCTTTAAGGGAAAAAGACTTTTTGAAAATGAAAAATATATATGGGGAGAAAAAAGAACAATGAAGACCAATATGATACTGATTCCATGGATTCAAACACAGAGTTTGATTCGTTATATGACAAAAAATTCTTCTTTTTTGGAGACTTGTCCAAAAAGAAGAAATAATGGTTTTGTTTTTGCTCAAAGTTAGGGATTAAAAGCAGAAAGCATGGCAAATTAAGTGCTATGCGAGAACTTTGAGAACACCAAGAGAACCGCCCTTCTTGGGGTCAGAAAAGATTAGCCTAGCATTTTAAAGAATCTGATTTTGCCAGGTTTTGAGGCAGGAAGAGGGAAGGAGTAGCACTTAATGGGAACATCATTTACAAGCACAGAGAATCATAAAATAAAATGGCACATTCCAAAAATTGCAAATAGGTCAGTACACACAACATTGGTCTGCATTTTTAAAACTCAGTCAAAAAGCCAGTATTTAAAAATCTGAAATTTTATCATAAAATCTAGATCTGGCTTCTTTCGACTAACTGGAGAACATAACAAAATGGGCCCACATCCCTACATGGGCACAAAAGGTAGGTGCCTCACTCAGATGGGACAACTTTCTATGACACTTCCTTTCTCCCCCCGTTTCTCCTACATCCAGCTCACATCATCCACTTAGCTCCCCTATCTCATCCAAGAAGGCACCTGAATTTATGAGTCCTACCTTGCATTATGGGTACCAATGAAGGTTACAGCAGACCAAAGCAATGTGATTACGTCTGCATTTCAAAAGATCAACCAGACACAGGAAGGAAGGCAGGGGGGTACAGGGTGGTAAGGAGATCGATGAAATCCATAAAAAGCCTCCTTTACAAAAAATTTAAAACGGGCCTGCCATCACTGAAGGAGAGCAGGGGCCACCCAGAACCTCCTATAAAAAATACTCTCACGAGACAGGACTGGAAAACCAGTGAATCCTCCATCTGTGCAATTCACGCAAGAGGTGAAGAGGATTAGAAAGAAGGCAGTGTATCCGGGATGGAAAGGGGCAGAGAAGGATACAAATTTGAGATTTCTGAAGGGAAACTAATCTCCAACACTAGGTAATGAGTTTGACACTAGGAATCAGGAGAAAGAAGAGGATGGGGCAATTTGCAGGGTTTCGTTTTAAGTCAGTAGGAGGTGACACTCCAAAATAAAGAAACCAAAGGAGGAACAAGTCTATAGGAAAGTTCATCATTTCACTGAGGATATGTTGGATTTGCGGAGCCTAATAGATGTGCAGCTTCCCCTGAAAGCCTTGATAAATGACCAAAGAAAACTCACCTCCAATTCTAATCATGAGATGAAACTGAGGGTCAAGTAGGATTATATAAAATATCTTTACAGAATGGATTCTAACAGAACTAAGCTTTAAATGGAATATTATAGAATTGAATAAAATATTGCAACAAAGATTACAGAGGGTCATTTTGATGCATATAAAAGCATACTTAGAAGATATATGAAAATAACACAATTTTGTAAAAGTCTACCAAGTCTCTTAATGTCCAGGATATACATGTGTACCCTACACTGTTCCCATTAAGAATGTAAGATGGCTTACAGCAAAAATACACATAGTAAAAGGATAAAAATGTAAATAATAATAAAATGTAAAAATAATTTTTTTTTAAAAAATCAGCACCAGGAGAAATCAGAACTAGGAAAAAGGAAACCAGGTATGCAGAACATAAGGGCTTTCAGAAGTACTGTTGTGGACAACCAAAGTGAAAAGATTCACCGAAGCAGCATGACTCTTCCTGTCCATTAGGAGAAAACACAGCAATTTCTCCCTTTGAAAAGGATATTTTGGCACACCTCCCCCCCATAGAGAAGACAGCATTTCAGGATAAAACATGGTTATACACTAACTTAATTCAGCTTTATGAAAAACTCACTCCCTTGTCCCTATTTCTCAAATATTGTGTTATTGCAGGAAAGTTAAAATTTAAAAAACAACAAGACTTTACACATCAACATTTGGGGATATCAGAAAAGCAAACACAGAAAAAGATATCATAACGCAGCTTCTCTGTGGTACCCTCTGATGAAAACAAAAAACCAAACATCTAAGTGTAACTGGATGAAGAAAGCCAGGTGGTGGGGACAGGAGAAGGGAGGAAAGTCAACACAAAACAGACAAGGTATATAGGTTTCTGATGGTCCCTCCAGATCCACAGAAAGAATGGATACAACTTTGAGGAATGGATGAACGACCCTATAGCAATGGGGGCTTTGGCGAAAAATTTAATAAGAAATGCAGAGTAGACACAGTGAGGTAGAAATCTTTGGTGAGCACTCGACAGTTATAAACTCTGTGGTACTGGCTGAGGATGGATCCATGAGAGTTGGATATCATATGAGCATGGTACGATTGATATCCTTTTATGAAAATTAAGTAACCTAATTACAGGCCATCCCACATCAGCATGGAGAAGGGCCCTAGGAGGGCAGGCACAAAATGCACACACACATACACACACACACAAACATACAGAAAGCACACACACAGAAAAATATTCACTTGCATATATTTAAAGAAATGCAAATCAAAAAACAGTATCATTTAGCACCGACAAGCTAAGCAAAAGAAGAAATTTAAAAATTCAATATTGTGAGGATTTTAAGAAAAGAGTTCTATTCAAAATTTGTTAGAAAGAACTGAAATATCCAGAATAAGGGAAGTCGTTAAGTAAATAATTATATGTTAGCGTATCTGTGCATAAAAATGATTATACATGATAAAATGTGAATAGGGAAGGATGCTTATGAAACATGAAGAAAAAATAAGAGTACAAAGTGTCCATAGTTTCTGACGACCACTATGTAAACCGTGTAGAAAAACACTGGCTGGGTCACAGAGCAAGTCAGCCCAAACCTGCGCCTCTCGGAGCTCCCGTCAGCCTGGGGGAGAGGTCAGGGATTACAGGCAGAACCCGCCATCTTCAGAGTTTGCCCTGGACTGACCCCAACCATACTCACGCTCTCCCCTCTCTGCCTGCTCAATGTCCCACCACATCCCCAACCACCCATCCCCAATGTTATCCTCCCAACCTGATGTGCTCCCCTTCTCTGTCTTCTTTAATTTTTACAACAATGTGTGAGGTAGGTATTACTATGACCGCTACTGATAAGTGATTACATGAAGGAACTTACAAATAAAGCTCAACAGAAGCTTTGTTTTCGGACGTTCCAACTGGACAAGCATCTTATTTCATGGACGTCCTTTACGGTTTAGCTGCGTGTGGCTTCTTGGCTGACTGAGCAGGCATGGAAGCCACAGGACTGGCCTCGGCAGCACCAGCCACGTGTACTCCTGGTTTCTCGGGGCCCTGGGAACACTGAGCAGAAGCTGAATTATCTAAAAAGAAAGAAGAGAGAGATGAGCTTTCCTGAGACACCCCTTTTATTGCTCTCAATTTCATTTTATGTCAGGAGCATCAGCCTGCAAATCAGATCTCAGACAGAAGTCCCAGCACTACGGATTTGGAGAGTGTGTGTCTTCTGGATTTATTTTACACACGTAAACACACACACACACACACACACACAGCAGAAAGTCACTATTTCAGTGACTTCAGTTAAGAGAGACTTCAGTTGGAAGAGACCCACTAAACAAGACCAGATGAAGGTAACGACAGGCCCTGTACTAGTATAGAGTAGAAGACCCCTGCCACCATCTGGGGTCCCCCAGACAGCCTCTGATACTACCTCCAAACCACCCGCGCAGGAGGTCAGCTCTACCATCCCAACATAAGAAAACTCTGTAACCAGGGGCGCCTGGGTGGCTTAGTTGGTTCAGCGTCTGCCTTCGGCTCAGGTCATGATCCCAGGGTCCTGGGATCGAGCCCCACGACATGCTCCCCGCTCAGCAGGAAGCCTGCTTCTCCCTCTCCCTCTGTCTGCCGCTCCCCCTGCTTGTGCTCTCTCTCTGTCAAATAAATAAATAACATCTTTAAAAAAAAAAAAAAGCAAAAGAAAACTCCGTATTGAAAGCTTGGAGACTCTGGTTTTGCTGATTTGGTTTTCCCATCAATAATTTTCCTGAGCCTAACTCCCACTGATTTTCAGCTATAAGCAAATCTAATAGGGTAAGCAACCTGAATGCACTATAATTAAAAGTACACCAGACCACACTTTGCAGACCTTAAAAAATGAGAGACTGCAGCAATATGGGAAGATGTTTATGATGTTGTATAAAGTGAAAATTTAGGAACTAATGCATACTATGACCACAACTGGACTAGTATTTGTAGCGTAACAGGAGGGAAGGGCCTGCAGTTAAATGGTACTAATGATTATGGGTAGAATGAGTGGAATCATATGCAATTTATATCTCTCCTCTCTATTTTCCAATTTTTTCTGTCATATGGTTAAAATTTCTTAACAACTGAAAAAGAAAATACTTTCTTTTTGTTAAAGATTTATTTATTTATTTCAGAGAGAGAGTGAGCATGAGCAGGAGGGGCAGAGGGAGAGAGAATCCCAAGCAGACCCTCTGCTGAGTGCGGAGCCTCATGCAGGCTGGATCCATGACCCTGAGATCATGACCTGAGTCAAAACCAGACGCTTAACCAACTGCACCACCCAGGTGCCCCAAAAGAAAATACTTTTTTAAAAGTTATTAAAAGGGGCACCTGGGTGGCTCAGTTGTTAAGCATCTGCCTTTGGCTCAGGTCATGATCCCAAGGTCCTGGGATCGAGCCCCACATCAGGCTCCTTGCTCAGCAGGAAGCCTGCTTCTCCCTCTCCTACTCCCCCTGCTTGTGTTCCTGCTCTCGTTGTGTCTCTCTTTGTCAAATAAATAAATAAAATCTTAAAAAAAAATAAGTTATTACAAGAAAAACTTTGTAACTATGTATGATGACAGACGTTAGCTCGACTTATTATGATCATTTTGCAATGCACACAAATACTGAATCATGTTGTGCATCTGAAACTTACATAATGCTATATGTTAATTACCTCAAGAAAAAGAAAGAAGAAAACACTTTAATTCAAATTTAATAAAAGGAAGCCATTCCTATGTTTTCCTTCCCTTTCTTGCCCACTGGCCCACCTCCCTCCTCCTTCTTCCTAACAAAGCTGTGAGGACGGTTGTACCTAGTTCCTAGCCCCCAGCTTAGCAAGGAGGGACACTGTTCAAACCCCTGGGCAGATTGTTGGCTGACAGTGCTGGAAATAAACTCCATCCCTTCCCTCCTTTGGTTAGAACCACAGTTTTACATCATAAAATGTTGGCGGTTCTAAGTTTCCCCAAAAACAGAGCAAAACTTACCGTATGAGGTGCTCTCCCCCAGACTTCCTGGCCCAAACTACATATACTAGTGCCCTGCCTCCCTCTGATATTCCCACCTTGATTTTCGAGCATCTTGTGCAGCTTCATGTGCTTGTAGGTAGAGATGATCTGAAAATTAACGACACTTGGAATATTCAGTCCTTGGTCCTGCAGCAGCTTCAAGGCTGTAGCATGAATGAGCTGATGGGACCGTTTGCATTTCTGAAGCCTGCATTCCCCTCTGACAAAGGATTTGCACACATGGAACTTGTTGCATTTATCCTTGAGGTTGCAGTAGCCATATAGTGCTTCACCTTTGTTGTACAGCAAACAGACCTGGTCCAGAAATGAAGCAACACTTAACACGTTTGTTTTCACTATAATTTTTAAAGCAATTGATTGAAGAAAAAAAATTAAGCTTTTATTTTTAAGTAATCTTTACACCCAATGTGGGGCTCAAACTCACAACCCTGAGACTAAGAGTCGCGTGCTCCACCCACTGAGTCAACCAGGCACCCCAAAAAATAATTTTTGAAAAAGAAGTGTAATGGGCACAGAGACTTATACCATTGTATATTAAAATATAAACTACTTTAATTAAACAGTATGATACAGGTTTAAGAATGCACAGGAGATCAAGAAAAAGAGATCCTAGACCTAGTCCCCAAATCAAAATTATCTGTTCCTTAAAGATTTGATCAAGCTCAACAATAAAACTATATGAGCCTAATGTTTTCTAGTAGAAGACTTTTTAACTAATACTCTAGTTTTATGGTGTTTTAAAATTTTCATCTTAATGCTTTTGTCATTCAAAAATGAAGACTATTCTGGCTTTCTACTTTTTCTTGAATCAGTTTGTTTTTGTTTTTGTTTTTTTAATATTTTATTTATTTATTTGTCTGTGAGAGAGAGAGAGAGAGCGCACACAAGCAGGGGGAGCAGCAGAGGGAGAGGGAGAAGCAGGCTCCCCACTGAGCAAGGAGCCCGATGTGGGACTCGATCCTGGGATCATGACCTGAGCCAAAGGCAGACGCTTTACCCCCCGAGCCAGCCAGGTGTCCCTTGAATCAGTTTTGATGAGCTATATTTTTTCTAGAAATGTGGCCATTTCTTTGAAGTTTTCATTTTTCTTTTTTTTTTTTTTAAGATTTTATTTATTTATTCATGAGAGAGAGAGAGAGAGAGTGGGGCAGAGGCAGAGGCAGAAGCAGGCTCCCTGCAGAACAGGGAGCCCGACATGGGACTCGGTCCCAGGACCCCAGGATCATGACTTGAGCTGAAGGCAGATGCTTAACCGACTGAGCCACCCAGGCGCCCTTCATTGAAGTTTTCAAATGTATCAGCATCACATTGTACATATTTCCAAGGTGTGTTTCTTTCAACACCTCCAAGTAATTCTCAGCGGACAACGACCAGGTGTCCCACAAATTTTAACTCAATCCTAATACTGTCTACCTGGAGATAACATCAGATCCCACAGGTTAAGGGCTCAGGCCCACCAGGCGGCCCGCACTTCAGATGCTCATAGCGGGTCCATGCTGGCTGAACTGCTATGAAGTTTCTCACCACCTCCTCCTCGGGCTAGATTAATGTGCTAGAATAGCTCACAGAACTCAGAGAAACAGTTTACTTACTAGATGAACAGTTTATTATAAAAGGATATAACTCAGGAACATGCAGATGGAAGAGATACACAGAGGAAGGTATGGGGTGGGGGGGAACGTGTGGAGCTTCCATGCCCTCTCCTGAGGTCCCACTCTCCCAGCACCTCCACGTGCTCACCAACCTAGAAGCTCTCTGAAAGTCTGTCCTTTTGGGTTTTTATGGAGGCTTCTTAACATAGGCATGATCGGTTAAACCACACTGGCCACTGGTGAATGAACTCAATCCCCAGCCCCTCTGCTCTCCCAGGAGGTGGGAGAGTGGGGGGCAGAGGGGTAAAAGTTACAACTGTCTAAATCACAAGACTGGTTCTCCTGACAACTAGCTCTCATCCTTAGGTTACCTAGGGGCCTTCCAAAAATCACCGTAAACTTAACAACAGAAAGCTTTATAGCTCTCATTTAGGAAATTCCAAGGGTTTGAGGAGCTCTTTCAGGAATGGGGATGAAGACCAAATATATTTCTCATTATAAATCACAAGATCACAATGTTTGTCCCTATTGTCTTTTTATTAAGTGGTATATCTGTATTATGTACTGTGTCTTTCGGAGAGTGATGGAAAGGGGTCATGGGGCATTTTCATACAAGAGATGTGAGGCACCATTCCTGCCTCATTCACTGTGCTTGTCTATGGTCCCTGCTACCTAAGTGGCCACGCTGTGTGCCACATGATACACACCTCCCGTCCTGGGTGACAGGACTGGGGTGGGCTCCTGCCGTAAGTGCAGACAACCCACTGGCTGCTCACAAAACTGCAGTAGTCTGACATGACAAGATGAGGCTGGACCCAGGACAGTAGGGAGAAGCCATAAGGAAAAGGGTTCAGTAAGTTAAACAATGTAACGATGTCAAACTTCCGTATGTCAAACGATACCATAAAAACTAAAAGGTAGGGGGGCGCCTGGGTGGCTCAGATGGTTAAGCGTCTGCCTTCGGCTCAGGTCATGATCCCAGGGTCCTGGGATCGAGCCCCGCATCGAGCTCCCTGCTTGGCGGGGAGCCTGCTTCTCCCTCTCCCTCTCCCTCTACTGTTCCCCCTGCTTGTGCTCTCTCACTCTCTCTATCAAATAAATAAATAAATAAAATCTTTAAAAAAAAAAAAAAAACTAAAAGGTAGGGACGCCTGGGTGGCTCAGTTGGTTAAGCGTCTGCCTTCGGCTCAGGTCATGATCCCCGGGGCCTGGGATCGAGTCCCGCATCGGGCTCCTTGCTCAGCAAGGAGCCTGCTTCTCCCTCTGCTTGTGCTCTCTCTCTCTCTCTCTAACAAGTGAATAAATTTTAAAAAATCTTTAAAAAAAAATTAAAAAAACAAAACAAAAAAAACTAAAAGGTAACTACTATAGGAGTGTCACTGCCCCTTCTCTCTGACAGAGGAAGGACTGGATCCAGCTGCTGCCTTTCTCCTCTCCCTTCCTGCCAATAACCTGCTCCAGGTGCTGCTTGGAGTCCTTTTGGCAACATGGTTGGAATGTATCTGGCTTATTATAACCATAACTGACCAAGCCTGGCCTCAAAGCCTGAAGAAATGAGAAAAGAGATGGATGTCAAGAATAAACCTCTTGGCTCTTCAGCCTGACTCCAGTGCCGCCTTCTGCATACAGATTCTGCTGCCTGGAGGGCCGCCTCTGCCCTCTGAACCAAAGGCTCCAGCTCATTCCTCCAGCCTTGTGACTCCCTTCCCTTCCAGGGCCTGAAATGCCTTAGCATTAACAGGGGACCACAGTCACAAACTACCCTCGATTCTCGCAACATCCTCCCTTCTTCCCACCCCTCTTCTGGCAGCTCGATGTCTATGATAGCATCATTGTGCTAGAGTAGAAAATTCTACTTTCAACCGGTGGGCTCTCGTAATATTTTCTTTTGGGATTCCAACTATTTTTTTTTAGGATTCTTTTTTTTTTTTTTATTAACATACAATGTATTATTTGTTTCAGGGGTACAGGTCTGTAATTCATCAGTCCTACACAACTATTTTGTTTTTAAAAATTCTTCACGTAGGGGCGCCTGGGTGGCTCAGTCGGTTGAGCATCTGACTCTTGGTTTTGGCTCAAGTCCTGATCTCAGGGTCGTGAGATCGAGCCCCGTGTTGGGCTTCGGGCTCAGTGCAGAGTCTGCCTGAGATTCTCTCTCCCTCCCCATCTGCCCATCCCCTTGCTCTCTCTCTAAAATAAATAAATAAATCTTTAAAAAAAATTCTTCTTGTATAGCTAAACAGATACAAACATGCTAATTTCACCAGGATAACAATTCTAATAGACACTTGTTAAGCATCTGGAACTAAATCATTTCAAAACCAATTCAAGTTAATGTCTAAAGCCCAAAAAAAGTTAATGGGGGGAAATACTTACAACAAATGTGACCACAAAAGGGACTGGTATCATTAAAGACATCTTATAAATTAATAGAAAAAGACAAATGCCTCAACATAGGCAAAAGCATAAACAGGCAATTCACAAAACACAGTCTTCACAGACAGACCTAAATTCAAATCTGCCATGGACTATGTGACCTTGGGCAAGTTAATGTATCTGAGCCTCAGTTTCCTCACCTGTAAAATGGGGTTATTAATGAGCTAAGGTATATGAATGGCTCAGCATTCAAGCAAACAATCAAAAAACTAAGAGCTATTACCATCATTTCTTTACCACACATGTCCATCACTCCCTGTGTATCAAAGCCTGGTAAAATCACAGAGATCCCATAGAGGTCAGCCCTGCACCATTACCTCCACCTAAATACCTGCTGCCCTCTGTAAGCAGACTTCTTGATGTCCTCCCGTGAGTACTTTCATCGTGCAGACAATATGACAGTGAACTCTTGGTAACTCACCTCTGGTAAAAGGCACGGGTCATTCTGTAAAAGCAGGATCCGAAGCTGGGCCTCATTGAGGCCAAAAAGCCCATGGTTTTTCAGTACTTGGATGTTGACAGGTGTGTGGATGTCATGGGAAAGGGTGCAGGTTGACCTAGGAGAACACAGAGCTCTGGATCAGAGGTCCAGATGAAGAAGGGGCCGACCGCCAAATCCCTTGCTTCCGGTGGCTTTCAACTCACATGTGAAGTTAAACAAGTTTCCATGAACCCCATAGATAATACAGCCTAATGAGTAAGCACTGATGATAAGACAGCTGAGTTGAAGCAACTCTTCTCCCAAGGTCATTTTCATTTTAAATCGGGATGTTTTAAAGCCAAAGGTACCCCCTCCCCCAGTCACCCGCCTTGCCGAGGATGCCATCTGTTGTTCTGAAGGTGAGTGCGTTTGCCTTCTCCACCCCAAACAGCTGCCCACCCCCACAGTCCACCAAGGTTAGGAGGAAAGTGTGCCCCCACCCCCGCTTTGGGGAGCTTGAGCAAACCAAGGAAGACAGAGACAGGAGGCGGCCTTAAAACACCTCGCCCAAATCATCCAGCCCTCAGTTTCCTGGGGGATCCTTCTAGATCAGGCTTTCTAACCCTGGAGCGCACAGACTCACTTCGGTAAAACTTTGCGGTTACGTGGAAAGAAAGGGCACTCTCAATAAAGGGTCCGTGGACCTCGTGGGTCCGCAATAAGCCCCCAGTAGGACCACTGGGGTAAACGAACTCCGAAGTCCCAATCCTGATTCCCCCGGGCCGTGTTGTGGAGGATCCTGCAGGCAGGGGCTGAAATTCGAGGGCGAGCAGTACTTAAGAAATCTAGATTGCGACAGACGACTTCGGGCC
This sequence comes from Neomonachus schauinslandi, assembly GCF_002201575.2. Classification (NCBI taxonomy): domain Eukaryota; kingdom Metazoa; phylum Chordata; class Mammalia; order Carnivora; family Phocidae; genus Neomonachus; species Neomonachus schauinslandi. The sequence continues at coordinate 91,076,575 of NC_058414.1, forward strand.
TCATTCCGCACCGGAGCCGGGAGCTCAGGGGAGGCCTCGCCGGGAGGACCCCCGGGGCCCCTTCGCGAGGCTTCCCTGCCGCCCTCGGGGTCGGGGGCGGGGGGCAGGGGAGGGTGCAGCCCCGGACGAACGATCCCTTTTCTCATTTCTCCGGGGTCCCGCTCCCCGCCGGACGCGTCAGGCCCGCGGCCCCTCGCGCGGTGAGCGCCCCGCCGCCGCCCCCGCCGCCCGCCTCACCAGCAGTCGCGGTTCGGACACTTGCCCAGCATGTGGCGGCGGCAGAGGTGCAGCTGGTCGCAGGCCTGGCAGTCGCCGCGCTGGTAGCGGGCGCAGAGGCGCGCGGAGGACACGGCCACCACCCGCCAGGCGCAGGGGCCGCCGCCGCCGCCGCCGCCGCCCGCGCCGGCCGCCACCTCGGCCTCGGCGTCCCAGAGGCCCTCCCTCGTCTCCACCTCCTGCAGCAGGAAGCGGTCGGGCCCGGCTTGGCGCAGCACGTCCCGGAGCCGGGCCTCCGACAGCTCCACGTTGCCGCGCAGGTCCTGCAGGAACATGCGGCCGCCGTTGGCGCACAGCACCTTGGTGAGGAAGGAGCACACCGTGGGCTCCGCCATGGCCGCGGCCGAGCACGGAAACCTGAGGCGGGCAGACTCCTCCCAGTCACGTCCACGACTCGGGCCCCGAGCTCCCGGGCCGGGCCGGGGGCGGGGGCGGGGGAGGGGGTGGGGGGGTGGGGCAGGGCGCGCTGCGGCGGCGCCGGAGGGGGGCCCGGGGGCCTGCGGGGCAGCCCCGGGCGCGGCCCGGGCGGGGACTGTAGTCACCGAGCGCCTGCTCTGTGCCGGGCCGCGGGTCAGGGGCGGGGGTGGGGGTGGGGAGCGTTGCCGGCAGAGCCTTGGATAGTGGGGGGGAGTCGTGACACGCCAGCAAATGAGAGAATCCGGGGTGCCCGTAAGGACTGCAAAGATGAAACAGGTTACGAGGTAGAAGGGGCGCGGCTGGACGGCCCTAGCATAGGGAAAGACTCAGGTCCTCGAGCCGCATGTGGCTGTCGAGGCCTTGGAATGTTGACCAGTTCGACCTGAGATGCGACGTAAGCGTGAGATACACACCCTGGATTTCGAAGATTTAGAATGCAAACGATCTCATGAATAACTTCGTTAATCATGCTCAATTGATATTTAAATAAAATGTCCTTACAATTTCATCTGTTTCTTTTACTTTCCTAATGTAGCTATGAGAAAATGTTAAATTACCTATGGGGCTCACTTTATTTCTGTTGGACCACACCAGTCTAGACCTGTTTACTAAGCAGCCAACCTTTCTGCCCAACACCTTGCTCATTTCGTGGACAGCTTTTGAGCCCCTGCTAATGCAGCGACAGGGTACAAAGGCACGTGAGACCCAATGGAGGAACTCAAGCAGCTGTCTTACAGGGTGGTTGAGGATGAAGTGAGTTGATGTCATGTAACATAAAGAAGCTAAAGAGGAAGGCGACTGACTGGCCAGGTGCGAAATCTTCTCCCCCACGCTTAGAAATTTGAGCTTCCGTGCTGACTGAAGACGTTGGGAAGCCATTGAAGGAATTTCAGCTGGGAGTGGCAGGATCCCTCTGCCCAGAGTGTTTCCCCCTGCTCTAGATGTCTCCCTTCTGTCTTTCATCTCAGCTTAAATGTCTTCTCTTCAGCAAGACCTCTCTGGACCTCCCAATGAAAGTAGTTTGCCAGTCTCTACATGGAACTTGCCACTGATAGTTTTCCTTCTTCTTTATTTATGTATTTGTAGAATTCAAGCAGTAAAGGCAGGAACCTGGTTTGTCTTGTTCATTGCTCTGTCCCCAGATTTAAGAAACAGTGCCTGGCCATACTTAGCAGAGGTGTTTTAGAAAGATCCCTGGCAGCTATGAGAAGAATTGATTTCTAGAAAAGCAAGACAAGATAAGGAAACAAAGAGGATTTGAGGGACTATAACCTGTTTTTATTGTGTCGAGTCTGCAGTGGACAATTCAAGGTAAGATGCTCAGCAGGCAGTTGTATACATGGGTGTAGGGCTGACAAAAGATGAGGGGAATAGGGAGGAGTGACATCAGATTATTAGGTAATTGAAGCTGGGAGAGTTGATAAGAGCACCCAGCAAAATGGAGAGTGCGTAAAGCAAATGTGAGAGAACGGAACCTTGAGGAATAGGAACATTAAAGAGGCAAGGGGAGGAAGAGAAAAATCAGAAGGAAACCGGAAGTAGCTCGTAATGCCTTGCCTATGTCTTGTGACGCGCAGCATTTGCACCTGGATTCTCTGCATTAAAGTCTTTCTCCCCACCGAAGGAGCAAGCTTTCCAGCAATTAAGGGAGGCTGGAATTTCCAAGGCATTAACACTCCAGGAAGAGTCCTTGACTAGTGATGTGGCGGCCCACTCAGACCCCCAGAGTTGGTATGAAGATTATTTTAAACTAAAGACATTTGAGATTCAACAGATGTAGGAAGAAGCCCTCTTGGAGCTTCCCTTATCTCATGAAAAGCAGAAAGTTCTGGAAGTGCGGCTGCCATAGATCCTCTCTCTGGAGAAGTTTTATGGTCACAAAGAAAAAAATAAAATGGAGATCACTGGCACCTGCATAAATGAACATTATCACAAACTTCCATATCTCGTTTGTTCCTCCCGAAACCCATTTGTTCTTCCCACAGAAGCCTTTTCTTCCCCTTCCTCTCCCCTATTAATTTAAGTATGTAAACCCCCATCTTGAACCAATTAGGGAGTCACTTCATTTCCAGATGCATATGATGAATTTAGAGGTTTCTTTCTCCTGTTAATCTGTCTGTTGTCAGTTAAATTTGCACTGGGAAGTCCAGCTTTTTAAAATAAGTTATTTGAAAAGGTAAGGTAATGATAAAATGATGATTAGAGGAAGACATAAGATTGAGAGTGGTGTTTTATTGTAGGAGAGACAAGCACAGTTATATGCCAAGTGAACAGAGCCAGTAAGAGGGGAAAGTTGAAAATTTGGCTGAGAAGAATGATAATTCAGTGGGTGATTTTCTTAAGGCAGTGGGAGAGACGGGACACTGGAAGAATAAACCTCAGACAGGAGAAATACCTCTTCCATTTAGACAAGAGAAAAAGAAGCAAGGATGAGTACATAAGAAGACAAGTTTGTAGGCTTAAGATGAAGTAGAAAAGATGCAATAGCCATTTGTGTTGTTAATGGAGAATGGGTGGGGAATCACGTGAGGAGGCTGGTGGAGGTTTAACACAGCTGTCCCGTGCAGATGGGGGAATGTGGACAGAGAGGACAGGTGGGCAGGCAGAGGGCTTTGCCAAATTTGAATACCAGGCATGCCTAGTGGTATTAATCCAAACTGCTCTGCTAATTCTAAAAGTACTCAATGTTAAAAAATAAATTAACAAAAATGAAAGTACTCGTTTATAGAAACAGAATTTGATGAATCCTCTGCTAGGTTTGCCAAACGGATGGGATGTAAGGTCAAAGGTTCTGGGTGATGGAAAGTATTGACTGAAAGAGCAGTCAGGTGCTGAACGGGCTCGGGGGTCGGTAAGGAAGGAAGTGGTGGTCAGAAGGGGCTGCATGTGTGTAGAGAAAGCGGGTGTAGGAAATGTGAGTGCAAGAGAGCTAAAGGGCTCAGCAGAGGAAGGATATATATTAGTTTACAATTTCAGAAAGAACAGTTCTACAGCAATTCTCACAGCAGTAGGGCAATGGATATGGATGCCTGGAAGTGAAGGTGTTAAAAACAAAGAGGTTACGGAGACCTTAGGCCAGGAGTGTTGGGTGGGCTGTCCACAGTGAATGTTTGAAGGAAGATGGCGGACTTGAGTGGGGAGGTAGAACTGCAGGCTACAAGTCTCTGAGAGGTGTGTGGGTGGGATCAGGAGTATGTGCAGGAGTTAATGGGGGAAGGGGGGAAGTCAGAGGGAAGGAGTGGGGACCGCTCCCTTAGAGAGGAAGCCTATCAGTGTGGTTAATACCTAGGTTCTGGAGCTAGACTCCAGGGGTTCGGAATGCTAGTTCTGTTACTCATTAGCCACGAAACTTTGGGTAAGTTATTTGACCCCTCAGCAGAGGTACAGATTCTGGAATCAGAAGTGTGATAACTAAGGTATGGGAATAAATGAGCTTCACGGTGAAGCATGTTAAGGGAGGAAAATGAAGTTCCCAGAGCAGACTAAAGGGGAATGTAGAGTTTCAGGTAGCACAGGGAGACGTCAGGAAATGGGTGAAGAGGACAAGAAGATTCACAAGAGGATGGAAAAGAGAAACACAGAAGGCTGAGACTGGAGTGGTATTTTAGGAGTTGAGCTTTTAGGATTCAGGCAGTTCCTTGTGAGTTCTGATATGTCCTCCAACTCAGATTCTGAAGCTAGCTCAAACAAAGTGCTGACCGCTCCAGGCACACTCATCTAGCACAGGCTTTTGAACAAGTCACTCCGAAGACCTGCACTAATATTACAGTTAAAACATTCTAAATGGGGCGCCTGGGTGGCTCAGTTGGTTAAGCGACTGCCTTCGGCTCAGGTCATGATCCTGGAGTCGCGGGATCGAGTCCCGCATCGGGCTCCCTGCTCGGCAGGGAGTCTGCTTCTCCCTCTGACCTTCCTCCCTCTCATGCTCTCTGTCTCTCATTCTCTGTCAAATAAATAAATAAAATCTTTAAAAAAAAAAAAAAAAAACCATTCTAAATGGAACCTACCTGTTCTCCCCTGCTCTTTCCCAGCTGGCCCCGGTGGCTCTAATTACACGTTTAGCACCAAGCATGCATTGCCCTTTACGGTAGCTATCTTTACAGTAGGAAAGGTAGGACTCTGAAATAGTTGCTCCCTAGCTCTCCTTCCACCACAGAAACCAGCGAACGGCAACTCTTCCCAAGCATAGAAAAAAAATTAAAACTTGAAATAGGATCTTCTCAAATAAACACTTCTGGAAAATGGGGAGCCTTTGATGACAAGGCAATAAACAAATAGAACAAATAACTAGTTGGGGAAAAATCAAATCTGCCCAGGCTTGGTTTGCTAGCATTTTGTGTATTTGAACGTGGGTGCTTCGAGAGCAAAGGATTGGCTGTACGTTATTTACATCGAGACCCAAATCCAATGGGTTTTACCTTCACTTGAATCAAATTTATGCTGCCCTCTAGGGATCTTCTTCCTCTTTCTTTCCATCCAAAGCTTTGTGAGTCAGAGAATGAGTGGAGAAGGGCTTTTGAAGGAAGGACTGATAGAATATTTTTAACCCTTGTGCTTCAGCCAGGCCCCGTACCCACCCCTGGGACCAAAGGAAGAAAGGTACATTCACGCTTTCAGCCTCTCCTTCTTTAAGCCCTGAGACAAAAGATGCGCCAGCACCACCACCCTGCCTCTTACTGAAGCTCTTTGGTCATCAAGTCCTGGAATGAAAAAGCCAGAAAGGGCAAACACATCCTCTAGCCCCCACTGAATAAGTTAGTGTCTGCCGCTGATTACCTTTTTGGAGATACCTAGAAATAAATACAGTCAATTCAGACAGCAGGGCAAAATTAATATTTCTCTTTATTGGATAGTCTCAAATTAGGCTTGAGGAAGAAGAAAGACAACTCAACGGCTGGAATGTAAACAGCTGAGCTTACTTTATTCAACACAATGTATCCAAGGTACCCACGTATCAAACCCTCAGCGAAGTAACAGGTACGGTACAGTGAATAAGACGGGTTGACTCAGCCCTGGAGGAGCTTACATTCTAATGCAGAAAGCAGACAACCGCAAGTTGGAGAGATGCTAAACATGAACAAAGGAGGGCACACGGTTTTTTAAAAACCGGGGTTTGGGGAAGCAAGCATCTCATCTACTCCATAGAAGGACTCCTTACGGAGGTAAAAGTAAGCGAATCTGAGGATGCTAGACATTAACTAAGTCAGTGGTTCTCACTGTGGTACTTTGGAAGTGGATGGGTTGTTGGCTTCACAATCGGTGAGAACTATTACTGGCATTGAGTGGAGGCAGCCAGGGAGAACGGATGTCCTGCAGTGGATGGGTGAGTCCCACACAACGAAGAATTATTCTGTACCCTATTCGCTTCTTTAATGTCCTGCTGGACATTTATGTAGGACCTACAGCTCGCCAGAGAGAATATCGTTCATTTTTCCCTCTTAGACAATCTGTTATCCTTATACCAGTTAAGGTAATTGCACTCTTTCCCTTACCACATACAGAGAAGGTATGTGGTCTGGTATGACTCACGCTAACATTGATTTTCATCCTCGAGTCACCCATACCTCTCATTTTCCTGTACTTCTTTATCAGAAGTAGCCTCGGAACGACTCTGAAATTCAAACCTGTTCACTGTAAGTAGGAGTAAATATCTACTTCATGATGTCGGATAGATAGCATAGTCATGCCTGAGCATTTACATACTGAAAATCCTTTTAGTTTCATTACAGATTTCTTTCTTTCTGTTTTTCCATTTTAACAGAGTTGGGGTGTTAAATGGGTTTTTAAAGAAATTCTTGTATGTAAGTAGATTGTATCACCTAGGCGTGCTCTCAGGCCAACAAATGGGATGTGACAAAAATGTGACTGCTCTGGAAAGGGTGAGTAGATCTGATAGCGTTTATGGTCGCCCTATAACTGGGGGGAGGAGAGGGTGCTACTGGCACTTAGTATATGAGAGCCAAGTATGCCGAACATCTTGCAACATACTGGACAGTTCCTCACAATAAGAAACTATTCTGCACCCTACACGAATTTTGAATGTCTCACTAGACATTCCTGTATGACCTACAGCTCGTCTGCAAAAAATAGAATACTTCCTCATTTTCTCCATGTTGACAGTCTGTAGATTTTCTTGCATAGTATCTTTATTTCAATTAAGGCTATTTCGATATTTCTCTTATAAGTACTATCATATTCAAAAAAGTTATGCATCACTAGTTTTTATTCTAAGGTCCACTCCTATCCCTGCTTTTTCATTTTCCCATACTTTGTATAAAGTCAATTTTTATCTTTTACCTTCTTGTAAATTTGCCCATTATAAGTAGGTGTAAACATCTGATTACTTAATTAAGTCTTCTAATATAGTCGTGCCCAAGTAATGTAACTTTTATTTTCCTTTTATGCTAATGTTAATTTTAATTAATTTTAAATTTATTTCTGAAATCATGTGTAGGTAGAGTATATTACTACTGGATTGCACTTTGAGGATAATAAAGCAGATGTTACAATGTATTTGTCAAAAAAAAAAAAAAAGGCAGGCATGCTCATTGAGAACCACTGAGCTAGGGGAAAAGGTGTACCAAAGAACTAAAAGCAAGCCAGAGTGGCTTCGGTAGAAGAAAATAAATGATAGAGGGCAGGGGAGGGAGAAATCATGTGGGGCCATAATAATGATTTTGACCTTTATTCTAAAGGCATGATCAGATTTGTGTTTTTAAAGATTATTACGTAAAAAAAAAGTTAAAATATGACCATTCTTACTGCTAAGTAAAGAACAACTCAGAAGGGGCCAAAGAAATATTTAAGAAGGAAAACTGGACTTGGGAACAGCTTGGGAGAAGGACAGGAAGAAGTCAAGGATGACTTCTGGATAGAGAATACTAGGGGAGAAGGTGATTCGTTTGAAGGAGGCAGATTGAGAATTCCACTGAGGACATGTTACTTTAGAGGTGTCTGTGAAATATCCAAGTAGAGATGCCTAATGGGCAATCAGATTTGGACAAATTGCATCTCTGAAAATGTGAGAACCAAGATCAGGAAATGAAAGCTCCAAAACATGCTACCATAAAAAAAAAAGCGAGTAAGAGTAACTATTTGTGACAAGCCCACCAGAAAATAACCCTGCCCTAAAAAAATCTCTATACATTTGTTACTGGTGGAGTCCTTTAAACCAAGGGGTTGTGGAGATGTTTGTACTGATCTACAATCTGACTAATATAAAATCAACTCTAATGCTAATTAACTTTGATAACATGTCTGCTGGCAGGAGTCACAACAGGAAACTGGTGAACGGTACAGAATGCTGAAAAGAAAAACTGGAAGGAAATATCTGATTCATGATAAGGAAAGAAATCTTGGTCCAGGAACCTCATCTGCTTTAAAAACTGATTGTACTTCAATTCCATACAATCCGTTATATTTAGGAAAAAAAAGAAGCCCCTTGCAGGTGTAAGACCTGTTTGAAGCATTGTTCTCTTTGTTCTGGTTCCGCGCTCACCAGGAAACAAATCTCGCCTCCTTAAGGGGCCTATCCTTCAGTAGGGATGGCCTTGCTCCTAATTCCTCGATCCTCATCTGTTAGAGCGAACAACTACACTAGCACTCAGGTTTATCAGTCATGCTTCTGTGAGTCTGGTTACTACAACTCAGACCCCCCACAATACAGACACTTCCTGAAAGTCCAACCTGAAAACCTTCTCTATAATCATATATTAGAATATAAATGTCTACTCTGCCATAATGATATAAAGAGCCAGTTTGTGGCTCTTTTCATTGCATTCCAGAGAACGAGCCTGGATGGGGTCCCCTAAATAAACGTTAGAGTAAAGAAATGTGTGCCCCAACTCAGTTTTACCACGAAGGTACGGTACAGTTACATCTGTAATGGTATTTAAATTACCTCTTCTCTCCTCCCCACCGCCCCGGCATTTTCCTAAACCTCCCCCCCCTCCAACTTTCCATAATCTTCTATCCAAGGCGGTACGGTCATATGTCCCTACTTCCATAGGCATTTTTAGATTTCTCTCAAATTGCCCAAATTAATTTTCTTTCAATTTAACCAAAATTTAACCATGTCCTACAGTAAACGAAGAGTAGCTGGGAGAGAAACTTGTTGGCAGTTACAGATGTTTTAGAAATCCGTCTTTCTCAGTTATATCTAAGCCAGTGGTTCCCAAGCTCTATGACACATTCGAATCCTTGGGATTTAAAAAAAGTACCACTGCCGAGCTCTCACACCAGAGACAGTGATTTAGTTGGCACGGGATGCCATCTGAACATTGGACTTGTTAAAAAGCTTCCCAGACGATTCAGTTGTGTAGCAAAGTTTGGGAACCACTGATCTAAGGCATTTGATAACTAGATGAGAAATGTAAAAATGTACTATGTGGGGCAATCTGGCTCAGTAAGTGAACAGAAGGGTGATGGCCTCCTTTATGACTCTGTATTCATCACTCCTAACTAATCACGCAGGGTTTGTCTAGTTCAGTATATTCAATCACATATTCTGGGTAAATCTGATTTTTCTCGAAGATGACAAAAACGGAGGGATTCAGCCTTATATCCACATAGCTGTCATACGGTGGTGGGGGAGGGCCGGTGCTTCCCATCTCTCCTTGAGTAAAATCTCCAACCAGGACTCGAGCTACAAACATGACGATGTTTTTGGTATCACCCTGGCAATTTTTATGGGAATGGATGGCATCTTTTGTGAAGTAAATTCCTAGAAGTCATCAGAAAAAGAGAAAGGGTAAAGAATTATTATGAAAGAAGGCACATAGTTTGTAAGATTATTTACATACCATCAGATGATAAGCGTCCCCTAAGCATGTGTCAGCAACACCTTACTGATACTAATAAACTTTCCTTTGTACTGAAAAAAAATGTTTCTTCGAATCCAGTATATAACCCTACTGAACTAACAGAAATACCTGCTACTGTGCAGGGGCCCCCAGGGATGGTGTGAGCCACCGGGACAGTAACCAAGTGGGGATCTCACAGCAGCCCAAGCCATGCAAATCCTGCAGGGTGAGCTGAATTGTAACTTGATGAACCAACGATACTCCAGCAGAGGCCTTTTTCTAATGTGTACATTTTAAGGAACAAAGGTCATTTACTACCGATGGGAAGGTCCTAGAAAATGTGAAAGAGGGGGGCGTAGTACCGGCAAGCAACTGACCCTGGTAGACCTTTCCAAAACAGTTCATCTATCGTCCTCCTCAACCATAAAGCAACTTCTGCATCACTGAGGTCTCTTTTTTTTTTACACTTTGAGAGAGAGAGAGAGACAGAGCGCACATGCGTGTGTGCGGCAGGGGAGGGGCAGGGGGAGGGAGAGAATCCCAAGCAGGACTCCACTCTCAGTGCGGAGCCTGAGGCAGGGCTTCATCTCACAACCCCGAGATCGTGACCTGAGCTTAAATCAAGAGACGGAGGCTCCACCGACTGAGCCATCCAGGCACCTCTGCATCACTGAGGTTTCTGTACACAGCAGATCAACAGTGATCTCCTGACAAAATTTCTTATTTTAATTTTTGTCATTGCCAGATACTTTTCTCTCTCTTTTTTTAAGATTTTATTTATTTATTTGAGAGAGACAGCATGGGGTCGAGGGGTGCGTGCAGAGGGAAAGGGAGAAGCAGACTCCCGCTGAGTGGGGAGCCTGACACGAGGCTCTATCCCAGGATCCTGAGATCATGACCAGAGCGGAAGTTAGCTGCTTAACTGACTGAGCAGCCCAGTGCCCCAGTTTTCTCTGTCTTTTTAAAAGAACTGTGGGGGTGCCTGGGTGGCTCAGTCAGTTAAGCATCTGACCCTTGATTAGGCTCATGATCTCAAGATCATGGGACCGAGCCCCATGTCGGGCTCAGTGCACAGTGGGGAGTCCGCTTGAGATTCTTTCTCCCTCTCCCTTTGACCCTCCCCCACTGCTCGCGCTAAATAAAATTTTTTTTAAATTAAAAAAGTAAAAGAAATGTGTATATATATATTTGAAAATTCTGATTTTGTATGCAAAAGTTAATTAGTAAAAGGAATTCATTTTATTTACGGTAACAAGTGCTTAATATTTTTTCATTTATCTTATTTATTTTTTATTACTTATTTTTTTTTTTTATAATTTAGGTGTTTGAATTCCAGAAATACTGCTTATCCTAAATAGGTCAGATAATGGATATTCTGAGTAAATGATGTTCAACTATATTTGGAATAAGAAATGAAAGTCCACCTATGCTGACCTACCATTTCCCGACCCCCTGTCCCTCCCAAACAGTCACTCACTCGATGGGGATTCTCTCACCTGTTTCTAGGCATTTACGTACATATATAACACATTTACTCTGGTACAGCTTGATGTTCTTTTATTTGTTCATTAAGAAGATTATACTGAGGGGCGCCTGGGTGGCTCAGATGGTTAAGCGTCTGCCTTCGGCTCAGGTCATGATCCCAGGGTCCTGGGATCGAGTCCCGCATCGGGCTCCCTGCTCGGTGGGGAGCCTGCTTCTCTCCCTCTGCCTCTGCCTCTCTCTCTCTCTCTCTGACTTTCATGAATAAATAAATAAATAAATAAAAATTAAAAAAAAAAGAAAATTATACTGAATGAACTGTTCTGCATTTCTTTACATTCTAGTCCTAGAAATTTTGCTGTCACCCCATTTAACCCCACCTCATTCTTTTTAGTGGCTGCACAGGATTCCATTGTATGGAGGTATCATAATTTAACTACTCTTGTATTGATTAAGATGTATGTGGCTTTTATTTTTTTCTATTACCAAGAACATGTCTAAATAAATACTTTTAAAACGTCCTAGTAAATATACCTTTGAGAGCCTGTATAAGTATTTCTATAGAACAGATTGCAAAACTATAATGGCTGAGTCAAAGGACATGAGCATATTGCATTTTGACAGATATTACAAATTGCCCTCCAGAAGCAGTCTAAAGATTTTACCAGCAATGGAGAAAGTCCCATTTCTCCAAACCTTGCCAACATTGGATATCAACTATCCTTTTAATTTTTGTCAATACAAAGTACAAAAAAAATCTGATTTTAATATGCATTTCTTTTAATACTAGCGGCATTAAGCATCTTCTCATATGCTTATTGGCATATTTTATATGCTCTTTCTTGAAACTGTTTTTCCATCTTTTTTTCCTGTTGTATTTTTGTCTTTCTTTTTTTACTGATGTGTAACCACAACAAGCTTATATTTAAAAGACAGTATCGGGCGCCTGGGTGGCTCAGTTGGTTAAGCGACTGCCTTCGGCTCAGGTCATGATCCTGGAGTCCCAGGATCGAGTCCCGCATTGGGCTCCCTGCTCAGCAGGGAGCCTGCTTCTCCCTCTGACCCTCCCCCCTCTCATGTGCTCTCTGTCTCTCTCATTCTCTCTGTCTCAAATAAATAAATAAAATCTTTAATAAATAAATAAATAAATAAAAAATAAAAGACAGTATCCAGGGGCGCCTGGGTGGCTCAGTCGGTTAAGCGTCTGCCTTCAGTTCAGGTCATGATCCCAGGGTCCTGGGATTGAGCCCCATATCGGGCTCCCTGCTCAGCGGGAAGTCTGCTTCTCCCTCTCCCTCTGTGTGCTCGCCCTCACTCTCTCTCTCTCTCTCAAATAACCAAATAAATCTTTTTTAAAAAACATTTTATTTGTTTATTTGAGAGAGAGAATGAGAGAGAGAGAGCACGCACAAGAGGGGGAAGCGGGAGAGGGAGAAGCAGGCTTCCCACTGAGCAGGGAGCCCGATGTGGGACTCGATCCCAGGACTCCAGGATCATGACCTGAGCCGAAGGCAGTCGCTTAACCAATTGAGCCACCCAGGAGCCCATAAACAAATAAATCTTAAAAAAAAAATTTTTTTTAAGTGTCCATATGGATCTTTTTATAATCTTATAAAGTAGGCCAGTAGATAATTGGAAAATGACCAAGGACACAAATGACAATCATCATCCCACCACAATTCTATTGGGTCACCCACTCCACCTCCCTCATTGCCAAAGACCCTCCTCCCTAGCCAGTTCCAGCTCCTCAGTTTTACCAGTTAACCAACTACAGATGCATTCTATACTAATCTGCTATCCCCTGAGGATAGAGGCTGTGCCTTCTTTATTTTACTTTTATTTAAAGATTTTATTTATTTATTTATTTATTAAAGAGCGAGAGCATGCACAAGTTGGGAGGGGCAGACGGAGAGGGAGAGGGAGAGGGAGAAGCCGACTTCCCACTGTGCAGGGAGCCTGACTCGGGGCTCGATCCCAGAACCTCGAGATCATGACCCGAGCTGAAGTCAGACGCTTCACCGATGGAACCACCCAGGCGCCCCTGTGCCTTCTTTATTTTTATTATCTCTCTTTTGACGGTCACCCTCTGCAAACTCTCTATCACACAAACTCTGTATCACACTACCCATCTCTGCGCATCCTAGAACAGTCATAAGTCATTTTTAAGTGTCTGCAAAGAGCCATTCCTCATACGTCAATTTCTGGAACTTCTAAACAATTTAAGCTATTTTGTAAGGAAATCTTTCTAAAACATACACATTTCTCTGATTTAAAAAAATAGAACAAGTCATTCTGCCCTTTCTTTTCCTGATGCGTCAGATGTACATATTAATTCTGGTATCTGGTGTTACAACATAGGGATGCCCTCTTGAGTTACTAAGGGGGACAGAGCCATTTACTCCTATACTAATGGTCTATACACAGCATGAAAGAAAAATGTTAAGTTGTGGGCGCCTGGGTGGCTCAGTTGGTTAAGCGACTGCCTTCGGCTCAGGTCATGATCCTGGAGTCCCGGGATCGAGTCCCACATGGGACTCTCTGCTCAGCGGGGGGTCTGCTTCTCCCTCTGACCCTGCCCGCTCTCATGCTCTCTCTCTCTCTCATTCTCTCTCTCAAATAAATAAAAAAAAAATAAAATAAAATCTTTTTTTTTTTCAAAGATTTTATTTATTTATTTGAGACAGAGAGAATGAGAGACAGAGAGCATGAGAGGGGGGAGGGTCAGAGGGAGAAGCAGACTCCCTGCTGAGCAGGGAGCCCGATGTGGGACTCGATCCCGGGACTCCAGGATCATGACCTGAGCCGAAGGCAGTCGCTTAACCAACTGAGCCACCCAGGCGCCCAATAAAATAAAATCTTTAAAAAAAAAATGTTAAGTTGTGTTTGTGTCTTACAGATCATTTCCTCTCTCATTCTCCACCTAAAACTGCTAATTTTCTTCTTGCTGCCCACTTCTAGCGCCTCTTTACTCCCACTCCACACTTGCTGGGCTGAGGGAAAAAAAAAAAAAACAACCACTGTTTTGAAATAAGACTAAATGATTCTGAGAAGCTCCCAAGAAAAAACATACACAATCTTCCGTACAAGAATTTTATGACAACAACTTAGGCTACTCATAACACAGTTGTTCACTCTTTCCAATTCCAAGTTATCTTTCAGAAAGTGAATCTTTCCAAATAAGTGAACTGCAGTAATGCATGGAAAAGGTGTCAAATAAATAGTATGGAGTTACTGGTAAAAATATATTTGACTTATAGCAAATGGAATAAAATCAATAGACAAAAATTTCATCTGTATTTTTCTTGAGTGTGCATTTTTATTGCTTGATAAAAGCCATAAAACCTACTTGGAACATTCAGAGATAGTTGTGCATATTTTAATGGCACTGAGTTACTTTTATATATGTTAAATTGTTTTTTTTCTATTTTGTAATAAAGTCTCAGTACTGATTTGATTATTCAGCTATTTTTTAAAAGATTTATATATGGGGCGCCTGGGTTGCTCAGTCGGTTAAGCGTCTGCCTTTGACTCAGGTCCTGATCCCGGGGTCCTGGGATGGAACCCCACATCGGGCTCCTTGCTCGGTGGGGAGCCTGCTTCTCCCTCTGCCTGCCACTCCCCCTGCTTGTGTTCTCTCTCTCTAATAAATAAATAAAATCTTAAATAAAAATTTATTTATTTTAGAGAGAGAGGAAAGAGAACGAGCAAAGCTGGGGCGGGGGAGAGAGGGAGAGAGAGAGGCTTGCAAGATGTTTCAGGATCGGATACCAACCCCCAGCTCCAGCTTTATCCTTTGTCATTCCCACCAGACCTTAAATGTCCTGTGCTGTCTACAGCCTCCCTGGCCTTTGTCAGTCTCCGGTCTTCATAAACACTCCTCTCCCAACTGTTTTGTTTTGTCTTGTTTTTTTGCCTAGCTAGCTTTTGTTTGCCCTAGAGGTCATATTTAGACTTCACAATATGCTGTCTTGTTGTAATCTACTTTATTCATTTTTTTCATTTATCTAGTATAATTGACATAATGGGATAATATTGTGCTTTTCTTTTCTTTTTACAATTCTTGAAATGTAACCATCTTTTATTTTAGCCAGACATACTCTTTGCCTTAGAGAGAATAAGAATCACTGGAAGGAATCTTTAAGGAGACAGAATCATGGTCAGCTTTTGATTACCAAAATAGGATCTAGATATGCATTGCAAAAAATAGGCTTTGTTAACTAGAAAGAACTCTGAATAAGACCAGGGAAAGGACCTTCTTCTAGGTTAGGAGTCCACAGGGGTCAAGCTGGCTCTGCCTGGGTTCTTCAGGCATCCTGGGCCCCACCATGCTGGGCCGTCAGGGATGACGGACAGGAGTCACAAGAACACGTTTCCCACTTCCTGGGCAGAATACCACCATTCCCATTCTCCGTAGATTCTTTTGGGTTTTCTACATAGACACTCATATAATCAAAAATAACACTTTTGTTTCTTTCTTTCCAACCACTGGGCGGTCCCTGGGTTGCAGAATCTTGGGAGATTTTATAGATGTCGATGCCTGCAGCACCCTGGATCCCAAATATGTTCCCTGGCCTTCTGTGCCTCCCATCGGGCCTCTTGAATCCAATTGGTAACCGGGACCGGTCCTTCTTTGTGAAGCTCCGCCCCCAAGCATGTGCTTCTTTTTCTAATTTCACCTCGCTTCCACTTTTTATCCAAATCGGAGTTTTCATCATCTCCTCTGACTCTGAAGTTGAGTGGCTTTTACCTAACTGTTGTTCTTATCCTTAGTGCAGACTGCTCAGTGGGTCGGCTCCTGCTTCCAGGCCCTTATCAACTCTCCGACTACCCTGTCTTCCCCTCTGACCCTCACTCTCCCATCAGATGCTCTCTTCCCGCCTCCAATTTATCAAAAGGTAGCCCAGAGCCTTCCTATCTTTCCAGGCACATTTTACTCTCCTGATAGTCTCCTTAACACAGTCACATGCAAAAGCATGCAGGTAACAGCCTAACGGGAGAGGTTTCATGTGTGTGAAAGGGGGGGCTTTGTTTTCCCTCAGAGAGGAGCAGTATCTCTGAGGTCTACCACTTGGCCTCTTTTAGGACAACTGCCTGAACTTTTTAAGATTATGGGCGCAACGGTTCATACCCGTCTATCTAGCCAGGACTGATACCATCACGGGTGATGCAAGGGGAAAGTTGGGATGAAAAATAAATACAAACAACACAAAAATACCTCCTAACTCTGGGTAACAGGAGGCAGGCCGGGTAGAAGGATCACCACCTTCTCAAGGGAGGGTGACACGGGAAAAAGGGGCACAGTTCCTGAACAGACACCTTGCCCAACTGTGAGAACTGCAGACTCCATCTTTGTCTCTTTGTTCCACACCACTCACAGGGGGTTTTCCTGGCTATTTGGAACTCTCTTCTTTTATCAAGTTAAAGGAAAAGTGATAGTAAGTGAGTAACACTATCAAACTATCGGGATATATTTCAGAGGGTTTCAGTGCCCTTTCATGTATAGGAAAAACAGACTACACGCCCATGCATGTCACCACCAGAGCCAATTAGGGCCAAAACCTAAGAACACGTATGTATCATATCTCCATTTTCTACGATAAATATTCCTTTGAGTTCTAACATAAGAGAGACAAGGTGGTCATCCGGCTTTCTCCGAACATTGCTAGGTAAGTTTCAGTGAGGCTTTTTTTTTTTTAAGTTTATTTATTTACTTAAGTAATCTCTACACCCAACATGGGACTTGAGCTCACAACCCTGAGATCAAGAGTCGCATGCTCTTCCAAATGAGCCAGCCAGGCACCCCTTTACTGATGCATTTAAACTTAATACACATGAAATTCTCATCAAGTCATTCCCCAGCTTAAACTCCTTCATTAGCTTCCCCTACCCTCAGGGTCAAGTCTCAACTCCTTCCTGTGGCGCCATATCTTACACCACTTGTCGCTCACTCTCCACAGGGACTCTGATGTAGATGATCCCTCCTGTGCCTTTCCTTGGGAACACCTCTCCAGCCAGGTTAGGTGTCCATGGGACCTGTTCACTCCCTCCACAGTAGTTACACAGTTGCAATCATTTGATTAATTATGTGAAGTAATTTTGGTGGGGGCCCATGTCTACTTTGTTCACAGCTACGTCCCCCAGTATCTAGTGTGTAGAAGGCACTCAAAAATATTTTTTGGCTGACTGGTGGGTTTCTTGCTTTCCCCAGTGTGTGTGAATTTAATCTTCATTGTAGGAGTTGAGCCCACTTTGAAACTTGATATACTATTAGTTGTTCTCTTAAGATGAGTGATTCGTTGTGTTTGCTTGTTTTAAGACTTACATAGAAGGTACAACCCAACACCAAAAAATAATCTTATTAAAAACTGAGCAGAGGGGGGCGCCTGGGGGGCTCAGTCAGTTAAGCGGCTGCCTGCGGCTCAGGTCATGATCCCAGGGTCCTGGGATCGAGCCCCGCATCGGGCTCCTTCTCAGTGGGAAGCCTGCTTCTCCCTCTCCCTCCCCCCCTCCCTCCACTCCTGCTCTCTTTCTTGCTCTCTCTCTCTCTCTCAAATAAATAAAACCTTAAAAAAAAAAAAAAAGAGAAAAAAGAACCCATCAGTGGCAATGGCAGGCCACTTATAGCAGCTTCGCAGGGTTGGACTTAAGTCAGGAAGAGCCATAGGTAGAAGTGAATAGTAATGGTAGACAACGTAGCCAACAGGTAAAAGAGGTTGCAAACATGTATGAGACCCTTCCATCCTTCCACCGCCCAAAAAACCCAAGACGGGAGCAGGGCTATGTTATAGCAATCAAGTCCCAAATCAATGTACCACTCTAATTTGGGCAGTTAAGGTTAACATGAGCTTAATTCTCCATGCAAGCAAAAGCCTGCACATGCTGGTTAGTACCAAATCATGGCTTATACTCGTAATAGAGCCTGAGTTATGACTCTACCATTCAGGCTTCTCTATTCCAGCACAAACCTTTTCCATATTTGGTTTCACCAGTTCCATGTAAGATCCAGTCAAAATTATTCTTACAGATAGACTCCACATGGATGCGGCTTGTTGCATAAAACAGAGTTTTTTCCGTTCTGTTGTTCATCTTCATTTTTTTCCTAATAGAGAAAAATGTGAGCCTTAACAACCAGAGCATTCCTCTCCCACTATGGTTAATGACATTAATCCCAATAAAGTCTAATCATCTTAAAATTGGATTCCACCCATTTTCAGAATGGAGCTTCTAACATGAATGCACCAGACACAGAAAAGTGAATTTGTGAGAACTTTTAAATGATAGACACATTAAATCAGAGAGTCGTAAAACTGGAGCTGAAAGAGAGAAGTTCGAATTTACAAAATGAAAAAAACAACCAGACACTGAAGAAACTCTTAACTATAAAATAAACCAGCGAATAGGTTGTAAAGTATATTAGCCCTTAACTAATCCTTTCAAACTTTACGTTAAAAACAAAACAAAACAAAACAAAAAACCTGAGAATGTGGCCACCAACCTTTCAAAAGTATTCAAGAGCTTTGTGTTCTTGATCTTCTTTATCTTTTCAATCTTGAAATTTTTCATGGAAGTTTTAAAATATTCACTTATCATGGCATATTCCGGACACCGATTATCGATCTCTAACAACTAAAAAATTTGAAAAATACGGATAATGTGAAGCAGGAGATGTTTAAAGCATGATTATGTCCACACGCGCGGCCCCCTATGCCACAGGGTATCCTTGCCAGGCCTGGCTTACCATAAGCTGGCTTAGGGTTTCCACATCTGGAGGTTCCTTTTAGTGATGAACTAGTTGGCACCGGGTCCCTCTGTGCAGGCTGACTTAGGGCTAGCATTATGCTTAAAGGCAAAGGGATGCTCCCGGAGGTGTCGGATTTACTCTAATGACCTGGTGAGTTCCTTTGCCTAAAGCTAGAGCAAGGCACCCAAGCAGAGAGGCCTGCCCCCAAAGCTGGAGCATGATGTGGAAGCTAAGTGACCTAGAGTCTTGCCCCATCCAAGTTAAGTGAGGAGGTGAGGCAGTGTGCGTGTGCGCAGCTGGATGATGAGGTGCCCTGTGGAGAACAGCTGCTCTCTGGGAAGCCAACACAGTTACCATTTGGATGCCACCAAATCTTGACCCAAGAGTTTTACAGAAACCATTCATCCTTTCATCCAAACAAATACACACATTTACAGCTAAGTACTTTCCCCCCCACTTTAAACAATTTACACACCAAAAAGCAAAAACCAAGTACCTCATATCCACTCGAGCCGAAGTCCAACTGAGGAAGCAATGTCGACGATAGAGGGTCTGGCGGGGTCTGCGCTGGCTGATAGCTACAGAGAAGAGAAAGACTTCACTTCGTTCCCTGTTCCATATGCCCGAGTTCTGTCCCAAAGTTCCAGCCACGAAGCCCAGGTTTCCCAGAGAATTTTTTCTTTGTATTTTATTTTGGATTATATTCCTGCACAGTCCTGGTATAGATGTACTAGTAATCATGCTTTAAAAAAATAGTCATTATTCATAATTTGGTAAATTAATGTGATTTTCCCATTGATTTAAAATGCAAAAGCAGGGGCACCTGGGGGGCTCAGTCGTTAAGAGTCTGCCTTCGGCTCAGGTCATGATCCCAGGGTCCTGGGATCGAGCCCCGCATCGGGCTCCCTGCTCGGCGGGGAGCCTGCTTCTCCCTCTGCCACTCCCCACCCCCGCTTGTGTTCCCTCTCTCACTGTCTCTCTGTCAAAAAAATAAATAAAATCTTTAAAAAAATAAATAAATAAAATGCAAAAGCATTCATTCCTTTTTAGATTCCTGCTCAACCTTCAGAGGACCTAATACGTGAGCATTAAGATATCTTACAGCATCTTTGTGAAACAATGAACACTGAGGCACAGGGAGAGGTACACTGAGGCACGGGGGAAGAATTCTGCTGTCCTTCTTGTAGGAACTGTATTTCAGAGTATAGTTCCCCAGGAGGAAAAAGTCTTCTTTATAGACAATTCACAGCTATTAATTGCAGAATTGACAGAATTAGAAAACCACCATTTTCTAACCCCTAATGAAATAATGGATTGAAACAATGACCCCCAATAGCTACGATAACTATCCAGTGAAAGATCAGATGTCGGAACAGAGGGGTCAGACTCGACCGACCAGCACCCCCTGGCTCATCTTCATCACTAAGAATAGGACAACTAGACGTTATGTACCTCTTATTACGATGTGGCAGGAAGCACAAAGTACCACTTCTATAGTTTTCTTGACCAAAAATGGAACCTGAATCTAATCAAGCCTCTAAACCAAACCAGCGACTCGCAGAAATTACTTATCAGATGGGCATACAGGGCATACAATTTGATACATTTTGAATTTGGGAAATTCTGTAAGGACGAATCACCTAATTTCTTAAAAAAAAAAAAAAGTATAGGAGGGGAAATGTAATAGATTAAGAGGCTTAAGGGACAAATCTACCAAATGCAATGTACATACCTTGTTTGGATAAAAATTTATATAAATCAACTAGAAAAATGTCATGCTTGATTTTACACCCACCTTGAAATCTGTTTTATGTAACCTTATTATCACCTGGAGGGGGGAAAAACCCATCTCCACAACCGTTCATGAACAATGTAGATTTCTCTGAGTTTTCATGAGGAGACAGAGGAGTGACACTGAATCCCCCACTGCAAAATTTCCTTTAAACAATCCCCTTTTGGGCACCTGGGTGGCTCAGTCGGTTGGGCGACTGCCTTTGGCTCAGGTCATGATCCCAGGGTCCTGGGATTGAGTCCTGCATCGGGCTCCCTGCTCTGCGGGAAGCCTGCTTCTCCCTCTCCCACTCCCCCTGCTTGTGTTCCCTCTCTCGCTGTGTCTCTCTCTATCAAATAAATAAATAAAATCTTTAAAAAAAAAAAATCCCCTTTTATCAACTGTACTATTGTCCAAATCTCCTCCCTCAGGCAGCTAACACATCCCTCTCTTCTTCCATTTCTTTCTCAGCAGCCTCCCTTCTGTAAATCCACTCAGCAAAACTGAAGACACACAGAAGAACCCACAGCAAAACAAAACCCCTTTAACCATGCACTTGATTATTTCCGAGGCTCAGCCCATCAGGCCGGCCATTCACAGTGAAGCAGCTGAGGCCCAAGTATGGGAGGCTTGCCCGAAGTCCCCTGGGAGTCAGAGGGAGCTGGATTTCCTGCTCGTCTACCCCTACGGGCACACTGTACTGCTTCATGAGCACAGATGATGCGAAAGGAAACCACTGTGTAATGAAAGCAGGAAGATTTCAAGAACACAGATTCATGAGTAAATTGGTGAGATCAATGGGTGACCATTTCAAACATCTGCCGATAGGCAGTGTTTCTGAACACTTACCTGAGCCCACTTTTAATCTGCTCCACAGCCTTGTAAGACATAAATGTTGGCCTTCTGACAACATCCTTTTGGGTCTTGGAAGCTACATTTGTTTGAATCATGCCTTTAGAGAGAAAAAGGAAAACAAACAAGAACCAAGAATTAGTCCTAGAAAATGATGTCCTGTTATTTTTCATAAGCTAGTCACACAGCAAATATTCACGACTGAACTGTAACATGTATGAACAGAGAAAATCCTTTCGGATGGGAATTGCTCATGATTAAAAACCTGTATCCTTCACTGCCCTTATGATAAGACCCAGAAAACAAAGAGGCAATGAGATAAGCAGTCAGCAATTAATCGAATCTGTAAATCAAAGTCAGATAGTAAAGGGAAGGACTAGGGCAGCCAGATAACAAGACATCATCCAGGTAAGCTGTCCTAAACCAGGCAACCATGACTATAGGTTGGAATGTGGTAGCTAGATCTTGAAGGATTTTTCTGTATCAAGTGTGAAATGTCATTTTTAATTCATGCATCTTGTAGACCCAGGTCCAAGTTGCAGTCAGAGGGAGCTCTTTAAAAAGTAAATCATCTGGGGCGCCTGGGTAGCTCAGGCAGTTGAGCGTCTGACTCTTGGTTTTGGCTCAGATTGTGACCCCAGGATGGTGGGATTGGGCTCTGCATCGGGCTCTGCACTCAGTGGGGAGTCTGCTTGGGATTCTCTCTCCCTCCTCCCCTGCCTGTCCCCTCACGCATGCACTGGTGCTCTCTCTCGTTCTCTCAAATAAATAAATAAAATCTTAAAAAAAAAAAAAAAGTAAATCATCTTACCTTGCTAGTGAAAGTATCAAATGGCACAGCCACTTTGGCAGTTTCTTATAAAGTTAAACATATAGTACCTACGTGATCTAGCAATCCCACTCCTTTATATTTACCCAAGAGAAAAGAAAACTTACATCCACACAAAGACTTTCACTTACATGATCCTAGAAGCATTATTCTAATAACCGAAAGTGAAAACAACCAAAATACTCACTAAGTGTGAATGGATAAAAACAAACCATGGTATAGCCTTACAATGAAGTATTACTCAGCATTGAAAAGGGAAGAACTCCTGCACATGCAACAACATAGATGGGTCTAAAAAACATTCTGAGTGAAAGAAGTCAGCCACATGCAGAGTACATACCACAAGGTGCTCTTTACATGATGTTCTAGAATAGATACGACTAATCTATAGTGACAGAGCAAATGGGGGTGGGAAGAGACCAACTGCAAAGGGGCATGAGGAAACTTTTTGGACTGATGGGAATGTTCTAGATCTTGATCAGGATAGCAGTTGCATGCATATGTCAGCGCTCATCCAACTGCACACTCAAAATGGATGCATTTTGGGGCGCCTGGGTGGCTCAGTCGGTTAAGCCGTCTGCCTTTGGCTCAGGTCATGATCCCGGGGTCCTGGGATTGAGCCCCACGTTGGGCTTCTGCTCAGCGGAGAGTCTGCTTCATCAGTCTGCTCCCTCTGCCCCTCCCCCTGGCTGTGCTCTCTCTCTCTCTCTCTCAAATAAATAAAATCTTAAAAAAAAAAAGGATGCATTTTATTGAAGCCATTATGCTTCAGTATAGTTGTTGCAAAGTGAAACAATCATAAACAATAAAAAGATAACATGAGATGGTGTGGGGATCCCGGGTGGCTCAGCCAGTTAAGCATCAGACTCTTGATTTCGGTTCAGGTCATGATCTCAGGGTCATGAGATCAAGCCCCAGTCTGGCTCCAGTCTCAGTGGGGAGTCTGCTCTACTCCCTCTCCCTCTGTTTGACCCTCTCTGCCCTTCCCCCACTCATGCGTGTGCACACACCCCCAAAATAAATAAATATATCTTAAAAAAAAAAATGAGATGGTGCCACAACTCTGCTCCAAACCTTCTTGCGGCTCTCATCTCTTACAGACCTCCTCACTGTTCTTTGAAACCTCCAGCTTGTCTGCAGTTCACACTCTTGTCACCAGCCCCTCCCTCTCTTGGGGGCCCTCCTTCCCATGTGCATGGGCTGCTCCCTTCCTTCCAAAGGTTCCTCCCAGGACAAAACTAGATGCTCCCCTAGGGACTCCTCCAACTCTCTGGCTTCTTCATCACACTGCTTCATTTTCCCCAGAGCTATTACCACTTTTGCCTGCTGCCCACACCTAGAACAGTGCCTAGCAACACAGCCTGCACTCCAGTACTAGTTTAACGAACGTCAGAATACAAGAAATAGGAAAAAATCACCTAGAACACCACAAACTGCTCTGAACTAGTTTCTATGAACCAAGTGAACAAAATTGCTGGTCAAATTTCTCCAGATTCAGGAACAAGATACATTATCGGTTCTCCTCTCTCCAACACCTTTTTAAATTGCCAAAACAAGAGAATAATACCCAAAGGAAAAAAATCTTCGATTTAAGACATTCTTCATTTCGCCATCTGACAAAAGAGATTTCTGTTTCTACCTATTCTCTTCTGGTCTTGGTCCACATGCATACATCGTTGTATTTACCAAGCATATTAAATTTTTTTAAAAAACTTTTCATTTGGGGAAAAAAAAAAACCTTTTCATTTGAAATACAACACCTAAAGAGAAAGGCACAAAAGCATCTATTTGAGGGTTTGCCTTTTTCATTTAACAATATTAAATTTTGCTCTTACTGTGCAGTTTTCATAATTATAATTTTTTAAAAGATTTTATTTATTTATAAATAAATAGAGATAATGAAAGCAGGAACACAAGCAGGGGGAGTGGGAGAGGGAGAAGCAGGCTTCCCGCCAAGCAGGGAGCCCAATGTGGGACTCGATCCCAGGACCCTGGGATCATGACCTGAGCCGAAGGCAGACGCTTAACGACTGAGCCACCCAGGCGCCCCAAAGCTGTATTATTTAATACACAGTAATTGGTACAGGGCCCAAACCTCAGGTACCACCTGGAAGGTCAAGGACCTGAGAAAGTCTTTACCTCTTTCAAAGCATCCGCAGGGCTGGTCCCAAAAGGGCAACCATCTGACCATATGCAGGGAGGTGTCCCAGGGGTGCAGCTGATGGGACAGTACATTCAAAGGGAGGGCAGTTCCTGCCCTGATTTCTTACTAAGCACAACAGATTGCTAGAAGCTAAGCTGAAGGCCTTTCCATGGTGGCTCAAATAAACATGGTGGAAGGCAAAGTCTTTAGAAAAGGTGATGGATAAAACCAACCACCTAGATGATGAAGCCCAAAAGGAACAGCAAGGTTCTACAAGTCCGAAGGCACCAGTGGGCCCAAAGTCTCTAATGTTGTCAGAGCCGAGGTTCTTAGGCCCAGGCCTTCTGACAGCCGCAGGCTCCCACCCCAGCGTACCGTGGGCCTTGCTGAAAAGCACCCAGATCCTCGGTACGGCATGCACATGCACCTGCGCTCTGCTCCCACCCCCACGTGGACACCGCATGCCAGATCCGAACAATGGGCACCACTGCCAAACGCAAAGTCTTACCCACAAAACTCAGCTCATAGCTCCGTGAACCCGCCTGAAATGGCACGACGCCCACTGGGTGGCATAGAAAGATGGACTCCAGGTAGGAAGAGTCGATGCTTGAAGCCTGCTGATCACCAGTCTAATTAAAAAAAAAAAACAAAAACAAAAAACTGAAACAAAAGGTAAAGACACTTCAGGGTAGGCTTTTAAGAAACCTCTACCATGGGGAAATCGGAGGGGTAGACGAACCATGAGAGACGATGGACTCTGAAAAACAAACTGAGGGTTCTAGAGGGGAGGGGGGTGGGAGGGTGGGTTAGCCTGGTGGTGGGTATTGAGGAGGGCACATTCTGCATGGAGCACTGGGTGTTATGCACAAACAATGAATCATGGAACACTACATCTAAAACTAATGATGTAATGTATGGGGATTAACATAAGAATTAAAAAAAAAAGCACTATGAAAAAAAACAAGAAAAAAGAAACCTCTACCATTATATCTTATAAAACTGTATTTTAGCCATGGGATTTCAAAGGAACGAATCTTGCCTCCCAAACCAGACCGTAAAGGCCGCCGGGTTGGGGCCGCGTCACACCGTCTTGTGGCGTCCCCATCACGGGGTTAGAGGAGAACAGTCTACCTTGCAGAAATGGACCATACGCTTGGTGGGTGCCTGAGAAATGGAGCTCTTTGCAATGTCCTTTTTACACCTTCTGTAAAATATGACCCAAGCGTACAGAGCCACTTATACCATGGTACAGAAATCACTTCTGCCCTCCCTAACAGAATCCAACACTCGGGCATGAAGTAGAACAGCGTAGCTGTTTTTAGCCCATCATGTGTGAGAAAGCAGTTTCGAGCTGTTGTAAAAGGCAGGGAAGCTCCAATGGGCGTACTGTGGTCCAAATGTAAATGACCTCCCCCTTCTCCGCTGCCCTGAACCACGTAAGCAAATGAAATGGGACCCTGGGGTCCCATGTCCCAATGGGACAACACTGAAAAAGCGCTTGGATTTGCCACTCCCTGGGGCTGTAATGAAAGAGGCAAGGAATACCGCCCCCAACATGTAAAGATGGAATCTCTGGCCTCAAGGCCTGCATGAAGGGCCTGAACCTCAGAACGGGTGGGTAAAGAGAAGTGTGTTGATTCTAGCAAGGAGACAAGCTGGCCACCATTCCACTGTCTACACCCTATGCAGGGGTGGCAGACCAGGGCAGACCCGATGTAAGCCCTAATAGCAGGAGTTCCCAATATTTAATGGTGAAGAGACACTTGTTCCTTATGATCTAAATGGAGGAGCTAATGACAGCAAATTCCCAGCCGGTGGCAGGGAAGGGCTCCCCGTCCCTTTAAAGACACTGCGGGCTCCGCAGCTTTCAGCTGTGCCCACCCCCCCCCCCCCCCCCCCCCCTCCAACCCCCCCCCCCCCCCCCCCGCCCTCCCCGGTGAATATGCCTGCTGGATGTAAGGGGAGGGGGCCCACA
>NC_058414.1:91102961-91104822 GCF_002201575.2 Neomonachus schauinslandi
GGGCTCCCAGCTCAGCAGGGAGCCTGCTTCTCCCTCTGACCCTAGCCCCTCTCATGCTGTTTCTCTCTCTCTCTCTCAAATAAATAAATAAATAAAATCTTAAAAAAAAAAAAAGAAAGAAAGAAAGCCTCCAAGGAAAATGTCCTGGACAGAGAAGGTCCTGAACTAGGTCTCTTTAGCCTGGAGAGGACTATGGTGAGGACAGATACCCGCACACAGTGCAAAGTGGGAGTAAACCAGAATGAGGTTCAGAAGGTAGAACCAGGACAAACGGCTGGAAGTGACAAGGAGGCTACCTTTAACAGAACTTCCGAAACTACAGCATCCAACAATTAAGTTACACCTCGAAGAGGTTTGTTGCAACAGCTGGTGGGGCATTATCCACCAGGATAATTGTAAACGAGACTGCCATGATTAGATGATGTGGGGGTGAGTCACATGCCTTCCTGGGACCCAGAAGAACAGCTGATGTGGGCAAACGCCTACGAACACAGAACACAGGGGGCAGCAAGGCAGATCTGTCACCTCTGGGGACCCTCACCTGCCAGCTCGAATCTCTGTCCTAACCTCCCATTCTGACAGCTCAAGTCCCACATCCTTCAACTGCCAGCTCAGCTCGGCAGGACCCTGTTCCCGGCTGGAAGCAATCTACCAAGCGCTGGGCCAGGGCCTTTCACACTTTAATTTGTGTGTTAAAATGCAGCTTGCGATTCCGGGACAGGGTTTTTAATTCTGCGTGTCAAAGAGCTCCCATGGTGCCAGTGTTGCTGGTCTGCAGACCAGAATTTGACTAGCAAGGCTTTCAGGTCTAGATCAGTTTTGTCTGCTGGAACTTTCTGGAACATTTCACTGGAAATATTCTGTTTTCCTGTATGATAGCCGCTACCTACATGTAGCTGTCGAGCACTTACATGTGACTAGTGTGACTGGAACTGAAGTATTCATTTTACTCAAACGTAATGAATTAAAAGGAAATAGCCCCCACAAGTGGCTGGTGGTTGTCATACTGGACAGAGTAAGGCAATTTCAGTGTCTGAGCGTTGGGACAGCCCAGCCTGCCTCCCACTTGGTCCCTCCTCAGGCCCTTCCCTCACACTGTACTTCAGTTCCGAATAAGTGAAGGGAGGAATGAGGGATAGGGCCTTCGACGATTTATTCTCCCAAAACACTTGAACGTGTATCTCCATTTCAGTAACCAAGCCGTGGCTTTTGTGCTGCGCCCACAGGCCTGCCCTGACCTTGGTTTCTAGCGCGATGGCCTGCCTTTGCCTTGGGCGATTCTCTCAGGCCAGGCACTCCTGCCCCTCGGCGCCACAGCTACTAAGCTCAGCTCCCAGCTAGTCAACCTCTCTGCGGGGCTGGATCTGCAAGTGCTGCCGATGCAAACCCCATGGCGACCAGGCCCTGCCCTCCGGTCACTCCTGCTGTCGCTCCATCCTGCACCATTGCTGCCCACCTGCCCAGCTATTCAACCATGGCTCCTCCCAATGCCACATCCTCTCCCTGTCTACCATCTCTGTCGGGACAAGTCCCGGCTCAGCACCTGAAATTCCATAAAAGGATATCAGATCTACATTCCAAAGAGTTTACAGTCAAAGCATATGCACCTACCCATGGTTGGCAAAAGCTCTTCTCCCAGTTTCTACTAGGGAGGCTACTAACCCAGAAATCTCGGTTGCCCCAACTCTTATTAAAAACTCAATTGCGAGGGCGCCTGGGTGGCTCAGATGGTTAAGCGTCTGCCTTCGGCTCAGGTCATGATCCCAGGGTCCTGGGATCGAGTCCCACATCGGGCTCCCAGCTCGGCGGGGAGCCTGCTTCTCCCTCTGACCCTCTCCCCTCTCGTGCTGTTTCTCTCTCG